>NW_010230089.1:15510-16408 GCF_000690775.1 Eurypyga helias | reverse complement strand
TTTTTTTTTTTTTAGGAATTCCCTGTTGCAAAATACACAGAAATACACTGTCAGCTAGTGGGAGTGCTATGCAGCTTAAATTGCTACTGTCGCTGCTGGACCACAGGGTTTCCCTCACCTCTGATGCTGGGAAAACAGCCCTGTTTCTCCAAAAATGATTTCTGAGGCTGTCATAGAAATTGCAAGTTTTCTAAATTAAATGGAAAATATTTCTCCAGTTAGCTGAGAACAACCATGTGAGCATTAAAGCTACGAGCTGATAACTTTGATACAAAATTCATGATCATTGGACTAAATACTCTTACAAACTGTTTTCTTAGAAGATGAACAGCACTTACAAGGAACAGGAATAAATATTTGATAGGATCTGTACCTCATTGCTTATGAAATTAAGAAACTATCATAACCCCCACTGAAAAAAATCACTGCAGCTTATTATCTGCTCCACTAAATTTTCCATCTTTATTACATAAAATTTGTAGAGGTATCTCCAGTTTGAGGGGAAGAAGGCAGAACTGTTTAACATAGTAAGTAATGTAGTCTGAATACAAAGATGTGAGCTGTAGGTCTCTGTGTAGCTGTATTACCTTGTGGGGAACAATTCCTAATTTAAGCTGTTTTTCAGGAAAGTACAATGTTTTGAGTTTGGGTTTTTTTTTTTTTTCCTGTGTTATCTAGGAAAGCATATGCTCAAACTGAGGATAGACCCAGCTAGAAGTGTAGGAAAGTAACTGTCTTTTGAAAACTCTGAAAGGTAAGCATGAAAAGTAGAATTGGTCAAGCAGTATTATTTTCTGAACCAAAAATTGGATAAATGTTAGCTTTTGAGGAATTTGTTAATCAGCCAGGAAACATTCCCCTTATCTGCAATTTTCTAGTATTTGCTAACTTCTTTTTG
>NW_010230089.1:13511-15493 GCF_000690775.1 Eurypyga helias | reverse complement strand
CATTCCTGACTGAATTGCATACCGTTCAGATTCTCTGGGACAGTCGACTGAATATTCGGGACAGTCGACTGAATATTCTGTATACTCCTTGACTGAGTGAGTAAAGCTGCAGTTGGACATCTGTGGTTAAAAAGATTTTTTTTTTCTTTCTTTGTGAAGAAAACTTGTATTATTTAATAGACTTTAATAGAAAGTGCTTAATTTCCCATTTTTTCCTCTCCCACCAAATCCTTCATGCTACTAATCCCAGCGCTGGTGCAGGATATGGAGATGGTGTGTGAAAAGCAAGGGACTATTTATATCAACACCTCTACAGGCAGCTCTTTAAACCAGTGTGCAGAGCTAAGTACGCCTCCCTCTTTTGACCTTCTGCACCCTGTGCTGTCTCTCTCAGCCTTATCTGCAATCAGAGTGCCTGACCCTCCACATCCTGATGGGTCACAGGTATTTCCTTCCACATGGGACCTGAAGGGTACTTCTAATTCTAGTAGCTAAACCACATTTTTTTTCCCCCAGTGTATTTCAACAATGAAGTTGTATTGATACAGCTATATAGCTGACTTTTTTTTTTTTAATATCCGTGTATTCCTTTTGTTTTCCACCAACTTTATTGCTGTTTGACAGTCTGAAGAGAATTAATAAGCCTATCCTATTTTCTTAGTTTTTACTGCAAATGCTTCCTGTTTTGCTACTTACTAAAAGGTCGCATGAAGCAAAATATATTTTACACTAAATAATAGTTCTGAATAATTGGTATGTTGAAAACATGTCACCTAACATACAAAATTCCAAGTGAAGAAACATCTTATCTTTTGTCTGAAACAATGCAATTACGATGTAACTTGTCTGAATTCCTCTGTTGGTTTCAGAAATGACTGTCATACCTAGCTACATTTGCTGATACTCTCTTCCTGAGGGTCAGGCTGGTCAGACTACAGACACTTATTCCCTGTACTTTTTGGATCCCAATTTCAAGACAAGTCATAAACAGAGATAAAAGTCGTTACATTTAGGATGTAAACATTGCAGGAGATCTGTTTGCCTGTTGCACCATTTTATTTTATAATCCATTGCGTATTTTGGTGCATCTTGCAAACCAAAATGCCATTAAATGACTTTTTAAAATGTCTTTTTTCCCAATTTTTTAAAATTTGAATTTGCTGAACAGGGTGCAGATAGTAGGCTGAGAGAGCAGTAGTAAGAGAGGCTGAAATGCTAGTCCCTGTGAAATCAGTGGTAAAGATTGATTTACACAAACAGGAGCTCAAGCAGGACCAAGAGAAGAGAAAAGAGGAGCACGGTAGCTGCCATCTCCTGAGAGCCCCGCAGATGCATGCTGCTCTCAGGAGACCTTACTGCAATCCACACGATGACTAAGGGCTTCTTGGTCTGCCATCCGAGCAGAGGCCGAGTGCTCTATTCCTCCACCACCTGCCATCGGTGTCCTCACTGCTGTGCCGAGGCTGTGGTGACGAAGGATTCATCGGAGGCTGTGACAATGAAGGTTTGTCCCGGCCACTGTCCAGCCCGCCAGATCTCGTCCTTCTGCACAATCGGTGGGGAGAGAACGCAGCTGTGTCCCTTACGGTAGGTGTTCTGACTCATTTAGAAGAACCCGTAAGGATACACAAATCCAAAGAATTAAATATGTGCCTTCCTTCTGAAAGCAGTGGCGTGGTTTGAATTTTCATACCTTTTCAGTAGCACCAAATCTCTAAGCGTGGAGAATAATTACACTCCTGAGCCTCTCTTGCAAGAAGGAAAACATGCAGTAACGTGCTGTGCTGCTCATTCCCAACATTAATGTAGAAACAGTGGACAGGGTCATCTTCACTTGTGACTTACAAGGCCAATATCAAAGAGTTCCAGCTTTTAAGGTGTGATAAAATATTTAATTTTTTAAAATACGATTTGAAAAATAGCTTCTGAAGCCAGTACAACCTATAGTTTTGATAGAAAGAAAGAGGAAAGAGGGAAGGGAA
>NW_010230089.1:0-13433 GCF_000690775.1 Eurypyga helias | reverse complement strand
AGCAAGCAAAAAGGAAAGCAAGCAAGAAAGCAAGCAAGAAAGAAAGATATGGATTTACAAATAGGTATTTTGTACCTATATCTAAATATGTACTCAGTAAAGGCATTTATATACAAATCCATTTCTAGATGTCAGCTGAGAGGGATTTTTTTTTTTTTTTTTTACATTGAGGTAATAAATTCCTGAAATTAGGGGTTCATAATAGGGAATTGTTTAGAAACCTTTATTTATAGCAGCACTAGCAGATGCTGCAATAATGTACACTAGCCTGTAAGCTGTTCTCATTCTGGTATTCCAATAATTCATACCAATTTTTATTATGAGCCCTGTAATGCAATGTAATATACGGTGTCTCTGCCACACAATCAACACATGTTTTCCACGCATCTATGTGTTTTCTTGTGAGTAGAGCTCTGTAATGGAAAGCATTTTATCAGCTCTGGAGTAAAAGACATCAGGGGTGGGAGGGAAGGGATTTAGGTACACAGCTCTTGTTGATAATGAGAGCTTCACTGTTACTAAACGTTTACTAAAGATAAGAACAAAATATATTTGTGGCATGAACTTCGGATAATATTTTACCTGCTCTTTGAGTAGGTGAGCAAAACAAACACTTTGCCCTATCATTTTCAGTAGTGGACTCAGCAATAATTTGCAGAGAGAAAGAAAGAAAGAGAAAAAAAAAAAGAGCAACCTTGACTCTGCTTTTACTATGCTGAATGGTGCTATTTAGACAGGGGCTAAAGCAGGGGCAGGGCAGAGCCATACTTCCTCTGCGCATATTTGGAAAAAGACTGCAGAAAGTGCCTGTGATGACAGAGACTGCTCCTTTGTGTGTTCTTGACAAGCTTGGGGATGGGTGGGGAAGAAGTCCCACTGCTCCCTTTTTCCTGCCCATCCTCTTTCTGAGTGTTTCCTTGAAGGTGCCAAACCTCGACTCCTCTCTTTGCTCAGTTGGGCTCTCAAGTCCTTTCTTTATTCTGTGCACCCATGACTAACATTCACCATCTACATACAAGCATTAATTAACTCCTTAGTTCAGACACTACCTAAGATGGTCCTTTAACAAACACTGCAGTCTCTGCTCACAGTGTTTCTGTAAAGCCCCACGTGTCTCTGGTACCCTTGGGTGGGTAAACATCAGAGCCTTTTTCCCATGGAAGCAGAAGGGCTAATTTATCCTTGCCCTAACACCATCTCTGCAGCACAGAGTGCTCATAGACCCGTCTTTGTTGGCACCCCAGCTTGCTCTGAAGCCAGCTTGTTATTTGAGCTGCTCACAGCCTGCCCCAGCTAGCCAGGGACTACACTGCTGGGGTGTCTGTGAATATCGCGGGGGGAGATGTCTCTTCTTTTGTGCCATGACAGCATCGGAGTTAGAGAAAACTGTGATCTGTAAAGTCGAGTTTCTAAATTTAGTTTAGTCCTTACAGTAGCCCTTTGGAAATGTGGTTAAAACCACCAGTGATGAACTTCTCTCCTCCTTTAAATCTCTGGGGAGCTTTACCTCAGCGTTAGCTGTAGAGGGTGTTCATCTGCATCCGGCTGAGATAGCTGCCTGGGCCTCGAGCTGGGCAGGCTTGTTTACTCAAGCATTTACCTGATTACTCACATGACAGTGATAAGGAGCATATTTGTAGTCAAACAGGTGTAAGTCATCAATAATGGTAGCAGGAGGTCATTTGATGACATACTTGGACACACTGTGTGTTTGTTTAGTTTTAAAAGTACTCATCTGTCAGGGGAAGGGCAGCTAAAGATGCATGCCACATAAATCAGAGGAAAGCCACTTCAGCACATCCCAAAATCTGATGGATGCTTTTTGGTGCTTGTACTGGCCATAAGAGTTAGTCACCTTCCCAATTACCAGCTACGTTGTTTTGGTCTGGAAACGGGCTTTGCTCCTGAGGTTAGTGGCTCAGGAGCTCAGGTGAGGGTCCCTGTCCATGGGTGAATGCCATGGCCTGTCAGAGGTGTCTGACACCTTGGAGCTGGGCTGGGTTCAAACCTGTGTTTTCTCAGAGTTGTTTCTGTGCGCAGATAAGTTGGATTATTTCTCTAAGGGGTATAAAAATAGCAAATTCATTATGGATGGTGGTATCCCATCAGCTATTCCAGAATCATGTCTCTGTAATAGCATCAATTGGATCTTTGATGAATGCACTCTCTCCAGACCTTTGCACCCTTTCCAGATAAGTCGTATCTGGTCTGCTTCCAAAACACTATTGTGGTTGTGGTGGAGCAGGCAACTCTTACTCCTCAGGGCTGAGAGAAGGTACTGGATTTTTCCTTGCCATAGTACAAAATCACACCTATTTTCATTCTGTGCCCAAAAAGCATTATGGCTTTGCCCGTGTATAACATTTTTCTCATATATACTGACAGTCGAGTCCCACCCTGATTCTGTAGGCAGCTGCATATTTAGGATGCTCTTTCTGTTAAATGCCATTGTACACCCCCTCTTCCACATCAGGTTTATGCAAAACCTGTATGATCCTGAAATATCCTTGGAGACCAAGCCCAGTGCTGGCATTTGCAGAAATAAAGAGGCTATCACAATGGTAGTATTTGTTTTAATATTGCCTTTCTGTATAATAAGCTACTGTGCCCTTCAGATTGAGTACTAGAGGTTCTTCTTGTTTTGTTTTTGTAAATGCATTATTCTCCTTCCCTATGAATGTGTATTATTTTAGGGCTGTGATGAGGATAATGTGATAGCAGCACTGATTTATTTACAATATATGCATGTGGGTGTGTTTGTACCTGCATATGTGTAAAGGAAGGCCATGGAAACATTTTTGTGTTAGTGCTGTTTAAAAACAACAATGCAAAACTAATCAAACAAAAAGCAACAAGCAGAAATAATCAAGCAATTGAATAGGGCATGTGCCTGCAAGATGAAAGAAAAAAACCCACCAAGTTACATTTTTGGTCAGCATCTATTTTAAGTATTTCACACTATGGTTTGTTATGTCAGTTGTTCTACAATGGGGACAAAAAGAAATTATCTTACTGTGTGATTATCTTGGAAGAATGCATGTGCCTGAAATTTAAGGATGGAGAGTCTATGTCAAGATGTAGTCATGTTTAGTATTTGATTTTAAAGGTCTCATTTTAGTGTTTTTTTCCCCAAATTCCCCTCTTCCTTACTCCTGCTCCCTTCAAATTCTGTATAAATGTAACCCTGATATAACTAAATATATTAAATCTGAAGAGAAGAAAGAGTATTTTGCAGAGTTTGAGACATTTTTCAGTAGATGTAAATTGAAGCAGGTTATAATTAAAATGTGAATATTAAATAACAGAACGTTGAAGAAAACACTTAAATACTTAAAAGTTTGTGCTGCCTTCCCTAAAGGGAAGATACTTTTTTCTTAAACAATTCTTTTTTTTTAAATTCATACTTTTTTGAAAGTACCTGTCAAGATCCCTATCAAAGTTAAAATTCCTGTAAAAAAGTTGTTACTGTTTGTTTTTTTTATTTTTTTTTTTTATTTCTGTGTTTCAAGCTTTTAGCTGTGTTTTTAAGAAGCCCTCTTCAGGGCATGTGATTATATAAACACGCATACATATATACATACAGAGAGAGAGAAAGGAAGAAGGAGAGGGAGAGAGCATCAGTAACTGGTCCCAGTCAGATTTGTCAAGAAAATTATATTCTTTTCTTATCTGTGAAGTCTGTAAGTGTGTTCAGAATAATTAACAGAGCTGCAGTAAGCAGCACCACCCATTCACAGTGTGGTAAGCCACTGCTGCTTTTTTTCCCCACTGGGAAGGGTCACAAACTTGCCTCCATTCTTTCAGCCACTTAGTCGTCTGAGGGAAACTCAGACGCCAAACTGCCAGCGCTGAGATATATGTTTGACACAGTTGTTTTAGCTGAGTGAGACCAGCAGCCAAGAAAAGGAAAAGGCTGCAAGCCTAGAGCAAAATTAATGTATTTAAGTGTTTAATCTTTTTTTTTTCTTGTGGATGTATTTAAGTGTTTTTTTTTTTTTTTTCTTGTAGATTTTGTCATTTATAAGGTTTTCCTAAGCTTGTGACCTTGAAGGAATTCCCTTCCTTCATCTTCTTGTTTTGGAAAACAATTAAAAAAAAAATTGATGGGCTACCTTGCCAGGTGTTTATTTTTCTCTCACAATGCTACTCAATACCTGAATTGAAATGATTTGCACTATGCTTTTAATGTGAAAGCAGATAGTGCATACATTAAGTAAAGCAATTGGCATACTTCTGACAACCACTTGCCTCTTCCTTGCTCAGTCCTTGCATACGCATGTGTGTGCACCTTGCAGCAACAGAAGGTTTGTCAGAAAGTGTCGTGACGAAGCCAGGAAATTACAAGGAATGACGAAAATTTAAAGGGGGAAAAAAAGATGAACAGGAAGCCACAGACAACAGGAACCCCCAAAAGGATATAATGCAGATACGTATGAATATTGTAATTTGAATGACACCAAAAAGCTGCTTGAATTTGTTGGAATTTTCTCATCCTTTTGCTTGGAGGAAATTTAGAGTAAAATCAGCAGCTTTCATAGCACTCTTCTCTGAAGTGCAGTTCAAGTTCTCCTAAATTCTCTCGTCCTGAGCTGTAATTAGAAAATGTACTGGGACAGTGCAGACATCCTGGTTGCTAACTGCACAGTCAATACAAAATTCTTTTTATAAGTGGGGGGAGTGTAGTAGTCCTCCAGCCCTAAACAAACCTCAGGGATACTATTGACAAGTTCATTCAAGTTCAGGAAACTCAGCAATACCACAGCTAAGGAGAAAACCTTATCACTCATCAAATGTCTGTGCACAGACCCAAAGCATTCGCTTTCAAGAGTCAATCGTGATGTCTCTCAGTTGGTTGTGTATGAAGTGTGTGTTATCATTTTCTTTGCTTAGCAAATACAATGGCTGGAATAGACCACTTTATTTACAATGTACAGGGATTAAATTTTTCTTCCTCTTGAGACCTAATTTAAAGGTCTGTTTTTCCCTCTGTTCTCCCATTTACTCATGTTTTGAACGGCAAATTGAAGAACCATTATGTTAATGCATGAAATTCCTAATCTTGAATTAAAATCTCTTCATCGCTGCTTTGCTCACGTAGTAACCAAGGGGAGACTAAAGGCTGGAAATGAACTCAGGATCTCTGTCCTGCTGTTGCTGGAAAGTGCCGCACAGGTAATTCTCTCGGTCCCACCTTACTGATGCAAGGCTCTGTAGCAGCTGATCACTCTCTGAGGAGACTGTTTACTTGCCCTTGTATGTCATAGATATGCGATAAAAACAAGAGAAAACACAAGTTACAATAGTAATCCCCTTGACTCTATCATCCACAGAAGACATAATTTGCTGGCTTAAACTTATTTTCATTAGTGGATTTTGTGTTTAAGGAGGATGCTATCTTGACAGGTGTGGTGACTCACATCTGTCCAGAAGAGAGAGTGTGCTGATCACCAGAGTGTACTTTTCCTCCTGTTCTGGCTAACCATCAACTATGCTCTGCAAAGGTTCTCTAAGGAGCCATTTAGTCTCTGTCTTGGTTAAAGGTAAAATTCACTGTGGTGCAAAGAAGGCCCATGCACCAAAATCAGCATTCAATGATACATAAATATCTAGTCTTCTATGAGGGATAAATTTCACCTGTTTCTTATATTCTGTTGAGATAACCAACAGGCATGACATATTGTGCCACCGCTAGGTTTTTTCAGGTGTAGTTTTAAACCCAGAACCCCAGTTGCAAATGCTTTTTGCAGCTACTACACTGATCGATACAAAAATGTGTTGGGGTAAGGATGATGAGACAAATTCAGAAGACTAAATTGAAATTATCTATGTACAAAACACTGGTCCAACTCTACAGAAGGACACTGCAAAGGCTCAAGACAGTCCATTTCTTCTTTCTTAGGTGAATACATGTCAGCTGAATACATCTCAGTTTATAATGAAAGAAATCTAACTTTTCAGCTGAGAAAACTCCTAGTATTCTTGGGGAAGATTTTATTTTCCTGTAGGTGTTAGTCCAGAAATTCTTAGGAAACAGCAAAAAGAGTCAACAATACAGTCTATAATCATCACCATGACTTATAGCAGCTCTGATTCTGCATTTAAAAATGTTTCTGCAAGGAAAGCTGTTAAATTCTGATTGATATTGGCCCATTTTCTCCATAGCTTATTGCTGTAACATTTTTGGGAATGTTTCAGGCAGAAAGGCATTTTCTCAAGAAAGAGGTTAACATTTATGGACTGTGCTCAAGTAGAAAAGGTGTGATGGAGAACAACTTAGCAACAGATTATACTCTGTCCTATGATTGCATCTTTCATATGATGACTTTAAAGTGAACCTCTAATAATTAATCTCTACACTGCTCTTTAAAGACAGGTTGTATTCATTAAAACCATCTCACCCACTACTAGAATCCAGGACAGGTAACTTCAGCTGTATAATAGCATACAGAAATAAAGCCCAGTACTTAAAAGTAATGAAGAAAAATGGATGACAAAAAAATAATTCAGGAGGAATTTACGAGAGTAAAATATAATTACATGAATTGGAAACTGGCTGAAATATTGGCATTAGCACTAACTCTAGTGAAATGTCACAAAATATTTAACAATGAGTTGCTAGCCCAGGGGAAGCGATCCCAGGACAAGCACCTAGTCTTATGTTTAATTTTTTAAAAAATTGTAAAAATATAAAGATGGAAATGAGATTTTGACTAAAACTATAGAATATATTTAGCACATTAGGCTACAATATTGGGGAATGCATTCCTACTACCTCTGAACTTTTCTGTACAAGGAAATGGACTGGGATAGCTATAGTGGAATAAACTAGAGAGTAGCAGTTACTTTGCAATACCTCCTTTCATGGGCAATGTATTTTAGAATAGGAATTATTTCATTCCAGAGATATTGTCACATTCACAACATTCATCAAGTGCACACAAACTATTCCAAATAGATATTGTTGCATAAAGTATTGCACAACAGTTATTCTGACCACTGCTCTTATTGGAAAAACATTCCCAAAATATGCTGTAGAACAGGCAATGCAGATGCTGCAGCCAATGTAGCTGTGTAAATTATATTGATTTTCAAGATTTAGCTAAATGTTCACACCGTCTTCAGTTGTCAGATGCTGTGTGACAGAAAGCCTGTTTTAGGTATTACCTGTTCTAATACAAGATACTACATCTATATGCAACATTTCTATTGACCCCAGTCTTACACCATTACAGCTACAGGATGTTACTACTAAAGGGTTAAATATAGAAAGATTTAACTCACCACAAAAACTGTCATGTGCTTGATAGTCCTTCCGAGTATGCTGTAGTCCAGAATAATGATTCATTGTAAGAGCAGTAATTCCTAGTCTGCAAATCTTTTTCTCAAAAAAGTTAGTGACGACTGAAGTAAATAAAAAGTAGTGAGGTTCATAAATAGCTGAACTCCACTATTTAGGTACAAACCACTTTTTTCATGTCTCAGACAGAGATCTTATTTTCTAAAAGTGTAACTCCAAAGTAACTAATTGAAATCAATCCTAATTGATTACTTCTTTTTCTACACACACCCCCCCCCACCCACCCCAGTCTCCTACCTGGTGCCTCTGAGCACTTTTAGATACATAAAAAACTTAAAAAAATCTACTGCAAAATCATGCCTCCTCACTCAGGAAAGTCACTGCTTGTATGCAGCACACATAGGACAGTGGTCCTACATGCAGGAGTAGAAGGTGGCAGAAGGTTGTGTGAGCATTGAGTGGGCATTGACTGCAGAATGATAGATGTACATGGAACTGTCAGCATCCAACGAAATCACTTGGCTACGTACACCCTACTTTAATCTTCCTGCTGCTGTTAATATACAAATTCTCAGCCATCCTATTTTGAATACAGGATCATGATTTTGCTTACCCTGGTAGTCAGAATCACAGAATCATAGAATGGTTTGGGTTGGAAGGGACCCTAAAGATCATCTAGTTCCAAGCCCCCTGCCATGGGCAGGGACACCTTCCACTAGACCAGGTGGCTCAAAGCCTCATCCAGCCTGGCCTTGAACACTTCCAGGGATGGGGCATCCACAGCTTCTCTGGGCAACCTGTTCCAGTGCCTCACCACCCTCTCCATAGAGAGTTTCTTCCTGATATCTAATCTAAATCTCCCCACTTTCAATTTAAACCTGTTACCCCTTATCCTGTCACTACAGGCCCTTGTAAAAAGTCCCCCCCAGCTTCCTTGTAGCCCCTTCAGGTACTGGAAGGCTGCAATAAGGTCTCCCCAGAGCCTTCTCTTCTCCAGGCTGAACAAGCCCAACTCTCTCAGCCTGTCCCCATAGCAGAGGTGCTCCAGCCCTCTGAGCATCTTCGTGGCCTCCTCTGGACTCGCTCCAACCGGTCTACATCCTTCTGATGTTGAGGGCTCAAACTTTAGTCACTTTAAATGCTTCAAACTGTGCTGTACCAGAATGCTATTGCTTTACTTTTGCATTATAGAAAACTGCCATTAACATTTTCACTGTTGGAAAAAGGGCTTTGGAGTCATCAACAGCCACTAGAAACCAGGAACTCCGTTTTATGTCTCATGAAGGTGGTAGCTCCAGCAGCACACTGACAATTGCTATAGTGCTCTAAATTAACCCAGAAAACTTGTTTTCCTGAAGCCCTGACCCATCGTTGTCACATTCTGAAGAAATTTGAAATAGTAATTTTACTGTGCTTTTGAATTACACCAGAACAGAAAAACTGACTGACTACTTTCCTTTTAGCACTCTAGATCTCTTGGTCCATAAAGACTTGAAAGGCCTCAGCAACTTCAAGAAGGAAACTGTGCAAACTCCACAAAGAAAATGCTCATAGCAGTGTGGGAAGCAAGCAGTGAATATTTATCTTACAAGGCAAATCTTAACATGATACAAATCTGAGTGTGAAATAGGCTCTTAATGGAATTGATTAAACTTCTATCATCTCATTTATAATTAAGCATCACAAAGCAACTAGAAGTATACTATCAAGGGTAGTCCTTCATTGGAATGAGCTGAATTAGCTGAGGCAAGAAAATAATGTTTCAGTTGAAAGTGCTTGACTGCTGAAAATATCTTTCAATTATTTTAGAGATTTAAAGTATAAATGTCTCCATCTGACCATTATTAAAAATAACAGACCATTACTGACCATTTTTTAATAATCAGTCGAAAGATACTTCTGGGCTATTATTCCCTCTCTACTCTGCTCTGGTGAGACCCCACCTGGAGTGCTGCATCCAGCTGTGGGTGGAACCCTCAGCATCAGAAGGATATTGACCAGTTGGAGCGAGTCCAGAGGAGGCCACAAAGATGCTCAGGGGGCTGGAGCACCTCTGCTATGGGGACAGGCTGAGAGAGTTGGGCTTGTTCAGCCTGGAGAAGAGAAGGCTCTGGGGAGACCTTATTGCAGCCTTCCGGTACCTGAAGGGGCTACAAGGAAGCTGGGGGGGACTTTTTACAACATCAGATAGTGACAAAACAAGGGGTAACCAGTTAAATTGAAAGCGGGGAGGTTTAGATTGGACATCAGGAAGAAATTCTTCATGGAGAGGGTTGTGGAAGGTGTCCCTGCCCATGGCAGAGGGGTTGAAACTAGATGATCCTTATGGTGCCTTCCAACCCAAAGCATTCTATGATTCTATGATTATTCATCAAACACTAAAGTTTTTGTGCTAAAGTAAATATCTAAAATACATTGAATGATTTTTGTTCAATAAGTGACTCTCTCCTGAGTATTTATGTGGCAAAGTTTTGGTAGCAGGAGGGCATTATCACTGATGTTTAGGAAAAAGTAAAATTCACTCTAAATACTGAATTTTAGTAAGACAAATGTCTCCCGTTGTGCCTACCAACTTCATCGTTATGTGGAAGGCGGGAAAGTTTCCCCCTTCTCGGGCATCTGTAAAGGAGAGAGGTGCAACTGAAATTCAGATATTGCAGGAACTTTTCGCACCTGAATGACAACAGACATGGCCCCATCTTGGCTGGGGAACCTACCAGAGGTCTTAGCTGCTGCACGCTGCAGGGTGGATGGAGCCATTGATTTGTTCAACCTATGCACAGATGACTTTCAGGGTAAAAAATTTTCCTTACACTGTCCCAGAAGAGAGGATACTTAAAAAAAAAAATTAAAATACATCTCCATGTATGCTCTATGTATAACCAAAATGCAAGTGCAAAATAAACAAAACAGATCATTTACATGCACATTGCTATCTGTTTACATCTTCTATTTACGCATAATAAAGTCACTGTGTTTGCCTTAAGACTGTTAGGTAATTTTAATTCTGTTTCCAGTGACAGAAAACATGAATAATTCAATTGTTCAATTTCAGTTATTTGAAGAAGGAACAATAACATGTAATTAATTCTATGAAAGAAAAAAATTCATAACAGTTGATAATTTTGTCAAATATTTTTCAGAAAACACTCTTAATGGTTTTTTTTGTTTGTTTGTTTGTTTTTGGGTTTTTTTGTATTGAATCTGTTAATATGAAACATACCTGACATTTTTTGAGAGGGACCTTTGTAAGCTTGGCGTGGGTTTTTATCCATTTTTTATATTCTCTTTGTGCTACTAAACATTAAAAATTTTCTTAACTTGCAGTGGGGTATGAAATGAAGAAAGAAATAAAACAGTACCTGAAAATCTTTAACTTTTCAGAATCCCACTTCCTTTTGGAAAGGTAGTTTAACCTATTTACATTGGTTTGTTTCTTTTCCATAACTTTTTGTAGACAAAGGAAGCACGTGAACAGCTGAGTGGCCAAAGGAAATAAAAATTAGAAATGAGGTAAGAGATCCTAGCCACATCTTAACACAGCTGAATACCGTTCCTTGGTGGCAACTTAAGAGTAATAAATGAAAAGTGTATGACAATTTAAATCCCTTTAAATTTAAAACCAGCTTGTGAAAAGGAGGAAATTAATCGGGAAGGTACAGATCCACAGAGGTCAGTTATTCAGCACTGTTTTGCAGAAGAGACCATTGTGTTGATGCAAGTACAGTTTTGCTGACTGGCAGAAAACCCCTCACTTCAGTATTTCATTGATGAGGACAGATTTAAATTTAGCTTTAGGGCCTTCACAAGGATCATCCAGAGGATGAAGCCTCCAGCCATTTCCTAGATCATTGCCGGCCATTTTGCACAACTGCCTGTCCTCTGTTGCAGAGGGTGAGTGGCTCTTCGCAGGCTCTTACTTCTTGTCTGGCTTATTTGAAGAGAACGTGCTCAAACAAGCAAACCATTACTGACTTCTTTGCTTTGGGGAGGTGTCTGGAAAATCTATTCTCTTCACTGGCTTCAGACTTCTCTGGGGTGGTGTTGCATTACGGGAGAAATGCTTGGGGGAAGCTCAGACGAGGGTGATGACCTACAGGATGGAAAACTGCTGTGGGGTCCGTTTAAAAACACCAACAAAAACTTGTATGTTTTTAAGTTAATTATCTGCTGAATGTCCATCTTAGTCTGGTTATTAAGGGCATTCAGAATATAATTGCAATCTTGATTGATTCACTATTTCCCCTTTGCAGGTCATAGTAAGCACCAACACATTTTTATAGTAATCATCCACAATTAGTGATGTGAATGGGGTTTTGAGTGTGACTTCGATGTTTGCCTGTTATAGCTGTCTATTTTCATACACCTATTCATACAGTTTACTTACTGTGGAAAGCAAGAAAATATAATTAGTGCTATTTTCACTGATGGAGAAGAGAAATGGCCTTATTACACAAAGGCCAAGTACATTTATCTACCAGGTGAAAATCATTCCACACCTTAGAAGATGGATTTTTTTTTTAAGTACAGGGTTTCCTACTGGTCTTCCATGTTGGGCATGTGTCTGTGTTACTTTGTGACATTTTTAAGTTGAAAATTTTATGTAAGTACTCTGCAAGATTTCTTGCTTGCCCTGAACATTCCTTGTGCTCAAACCATTTTTTTTTCATTATCTTGAAAGCAAATGCTGCATAAAAGAGTGATAGAAACTCTAGTGGCTAATTTTCTTTCGACAGGCCATTTCTAAAGGAAGAAGAAAAGTGGTGTACATAAATTGTTCATCAACTCTAACTCTGCGCTGCTAGAAGACCATGTTGAACTCTGTCTTCCTAGGAGACCATTAGCGATAACTCTGCAGAGGTGAAGTGTCTGGAGTTATGGAGTAAGACATATTCCACCTTATTCATTTGGAGTGAATTCTGCATCAGTGCCACTCGGGGCAGGGGCTGTGCTAAAGTCACTGACTCCGGATCTCTGCTGTACAAATGGGATGGTAATTTCTGTCCTGCTCACGTGATGACAAGGCATGTCCTCCCCACGTTGGGACAGGCTTCCGCTGGAGGAAATAATTTCCCACTTTTAGCCAGTTGCATGAGCGCAGCTTCTAGATGGATTTGAACAGCCGGAAGGGAAAGGGGGGAGTGGCTGGCAGTGTTCAGAGGATATTTGTGCAAGGGAAAAGCAGGGAAAGAAAAAGACTTCAAAGCCCTGATCCTGAAAAGTGATAAACGCTTCCTATAAAGCATTGAATACCTCTAATACGCAGGACTGTCTGCATGGATGTTTACACACACACTAAAACGCCCTCTGAGTTGATGTTAATTAACATTCAAACTGTGTTTGTAAGATCTGCAATACTTGCAATATTTCTCATTTGCAAATATGAAACTGAGACCCTGTAAGGATCAGGGCTGGATATATGTAAGAATACAGGTCTAAAACCTGCACCTCTGGGTGTTTAATAAAAGCCTCTCCCAAAATAAGATGCTCATGGTTTCTAATGGGTCTAGTGGTCTCTTGTAAGGCTGATGGACACAGGGTTCCCCTGTGGGGCCCAGAACAATCTTTTTTTCTATGGGTCTAAGCTATTTCTTTTCTGTTACTTTAACATACAGCCATTGCATATAAAAATGAAATATGGTTTAAAAGAGTTACTTTGACCTACATATGTTCAGCATTTGCCAATACTTAAAGTGTGTGGAGAATCAGCTGGAAGAAGGCTATAAAATCACGTCTCATGAAAAGCCATAGAAAAACATCTAAATACAAAGAAAAGAATTTCAAACAGCTTTTTATGGGACTTTTTTTTTTTCTTTGCCAGGCTTGGATTGTTTCCACATAAAGTTATCAGGATTGTAATCTGTGTGGAAGTGTCAAAATGCTTTTTATTGCAAGCCTGGTTTACATAAAGCTGTTACATTTTCCACTAATTATGAGAAATTCCACCTCTGCAAACATGAGGATATGATTAGCTGATATGAAAGGTATAATGCAAGCAAACAAGCACATTAAGTTCACCAAACTGGGCTCAGCATCACTATTACTTGAAAATGGCCATGTTAAAATCAGCTTTAATTTGCTTTTTTCTCACATTTACACCTTCTTATTTTTTAGATTAGAATCATAGAATGGTTTG
>NW_010230088.1:0-7234 GCF_000690775.1 Eurypyga helias | reverse complement strand
GGAGGAGGGAAGGGGGATTTTTGAATTGGCTTTGTGATGTTTTGCTAGCCAGAGTTAAACCACAACAGACAACAAGGATAGGACTCTTCTGAAGTCCCTGCTTGCAAACAGCCAATAGCTGTTCAGAGATGTAGTTGTCAACAGCAGCTTTGGCTGCAGTGACCCTAAAATTTTAGAGGTCAAGAAGTTAAGGGGCATGAGAAAGATAAGTAAAGTAATAATGAGCATGGACTTCAGAAGAGCAGTCTTCAGCTTGTTCAAGGATCAGTTAGGAATGATCTGTCTTGGAGGACAAAAAGGAACTCAGAAGTGCTATGAGATTTCCAGGAACAGCTTTCTCAAAACACAAGTGTGGTCCATCCCTCTAAACGGAAAAGAAGAAGTAGACATACTAACAAGACAGATATATTGGGTTTGCATAACATGGTTTTGTTAGTGAAAGGGTTACAGGGGTGGCTTCTGTGAGAAGGTGCTGCAAGCTTCCCTATGTCTGACAAAGCCAATGTCAGCCAGCTCCAAGATGGATCCACCACTGGCCAAAGTTGACCCAATCAGCAACAGTGCTAGTACCTGGGGGATAATGTATTTCAGTAGGGGAAAAAACACTGCTGTGCAACACCAGCAGAGAGAGAGGAGTGAGAATATGTTAGAGAACTCTGCAGACACCGAGGTCAGTGGGATAGGAGGAGAAGGAGGTGCTACAAATGCTGGAGTAGAGATTCCTCTGCATCCCATGTTAACAACAATGGTGAGGCAGGCTGTGCCCCTGCAGCCATGGAACATCACAGTGGATCCCCCTGCAACCCAGGGAAGACCCTCTGGAGCAGGCAGCTGCACCTGAAGGAGCCTGTGACCCCATGGAGAGCCTGAGCTGAACTAGTCTCCTGCCAGGACCTGTGACCCCTTAAGGAGAGGAGCCCATGCCAGATCAGGTTTGCTGGCAGGTCTTGTGACCCCATGGGGGACCATGCTGGAGCAGTTTCCTCCTGAAGGAATGAATCATGTGGGAAGGGACCCATGCTGGAGCAGTTGGTGAAGAACTGTAGCCTGTGGGAAGCACCTATGGTGTAGAAGTTCATGTAGGACTATCTCTCATGGGAGGGACCCCATGGTGGGGCAGAGGAAGAGTGTAAGGTGGAAGGAACATCAGAGACACCATATGATGAACTGATCACAACACCCATTTTCCGTCCCGTTATATCACTTAAGAATAGGAATAGGCATAAAAGGAGGGAGTAAAGTTTAGCCTAGGAAGAAGGGAGGGGCGGGGGAAGGGGGTTTAGTATTTAGTTTAATTTGTCATTATCCTTCTGTGATTTGATTGGCAATAAATTAATTTTCCTGAGTCTGTTTTGCCTGTGTCAGTAAATGGTGAGGAACATCTCCTTGTCTGTATCTTGGCCCACAAGCTTTCATTATATTTCTCTCTCCTGTCCAGCTGAGGAAGGGAGTGATAGAGTAGCTTTGGTGGGCAGATGGCATCCAGCCAAGGCTAACCCACCACGCCAGTCTTGTTAAACAGCAAGCTACTAAGAGATCCCAAATGAAAACCAAAACAAAACAAAACAAGCATGTGGGACAAAGAAAGGTGAACAGATATATCAAGTGGTACACAGAAATATTTCCTGAGCACACAGAGATGCAGTTAGAAAAGCAAAAGCCCAGCTGGAGGTCAAATCCATGTTAGTAGCAAGTGGGAAGCACAAGGGAAACATAAGACTGCTGCTGAGTAGGGCTGGCCAAGTTAGTTACAAGGGACACATTAAAGGCTGAGGTACTCAGTGTTGTCTTCCTCTAGGGTAAGCTCTTGAGTTTCAATGCCAAGAAGAAACAACAAAGCAAATTGTGGACCATCAACAGTAGAGGAGGGCTGTTCACCGGACCATCGGTACAAATTGGACATGCACAGATCTATGGGACCTGATGGGATACAGCTGAGGACAAATGCATCATTGCAAAGCCATTCTCCTTCATTTTTGTAAGATCCCAGACATCAGAGAAGGTCCCATATGACTGAAAAAGCATAAGCATTACATCCATCTGCAGGAAAAAGGAAAATGTTGAAAACTGTAGAATGGGTAGTCTCACTTCTGTCCCTGGGAGAATTCTAGAACTGGTACAGATGGAAGATATTATTGCACACATGAAATATAAGAATGAGGTTAGGAATAGTGTGAATTTACTAAGGTTTATACTTATATATAGTTTGGGGGGTTTGGGTTTTTTCGGGGGGGGAGGGGTGTTTTTTTTGTTTGTTTGGTTGGTTGGTTTTTTAGATGTTAAGGATTAATAATGGCCAATATATTATAGCCAAAAAGAAACCATGTTAAGTCAATTACATTTATTTCTCTGATAAGATAGCTAGTAAATAAAGGGAAAATTTTAAATTACATATTTGAAGGCTTTTCTTGTTGAATGATGTTTCCTGTTACCTTTGTAACATGATGTTTTTGGTTTTTGTTACCTTTGCATTAAATGAATAATACCTACTCAGTCAATATATGAAGATCTATAGTTAATCAATAGTTCCTTACCTATCTTGACATACTATTCCTTTACTTTTGGTTTGGTAGAACTAGTTCACAGCATTAATGTCTTGGTCTTGCATCACTGTAATCTGTGGTAAGCAAAATCATCAGTGAAAAATCTCACATTGAACTAAACATGGCATGCACATCACACCCTTAGAAGACTAACTAACACTGTTTTAATTAAATTAGGAGAAAAAAATGTGAAGCTCATGAAGGTTAAAACAACAACAAAAAAAAAAGCCCACACTTCTGGAAGATTCTCTTCCGTCCAAGGAAGGTAACTTGTTTGACACCACAGTGTCACTGAAAGTTATAAAACTGCTTGAGTGCTAGACTAAAACAGGGAGACCTATAAGTATCTAAGACCCATAAGTAACCAAGCATCTGCCTAGAAACAGACAAATGGCAGTCTACAAGATAAATTTGTCTATTAGCCAGATTAATCTCTGTTCAATGGTACAACCCAGAAGGACCAGAATAGCACAGAGGACAATGCAGAGAAACTGGATGCAGAGTGCCTGGTAGCTACAAGAAAGCAACATCTGGTACTGCACAGCTCCTGCCTTGATGTCCAACCTCTGTAGGGCTGTACAGGTCACATTTGCTTTGGATCCAAGTTGTAGACACCAAAACAATAGTAAAGAAACCTGTACATGGGAGTCTGACAGATATAAATACACATATAAAGATGTTTCTCAGTGTGTGTTTACATCTAAAATCTTGTCTATGAAGTTCAAGGACAAGGTTGTACTTAGGGTGTACAAGAATTCTTGAACTGTTGTAGAGCTCCGCCATGTCTCTGTTGCCCTTAGCCACTTTTTTGCTGGAAAGGAAATTAAAAGCTATGAACACTGAAATTTTAAAAGTGTGTTCAGAGTTTATGTTTCACATAGTGTTAGATATGCACCCAAATAGTTCATTGTCTGATTAGGACATGTTCTGAGTCTTAGTTTACTCAGTACTTTCATTTGTGAAATGAATGATGGGACAATTGATTTAATTATACCTTTTATGGGGAACACAAATCTAGAAGTGATTAGGTAATTCCTACCATGCTGAATAACATTTTTAGAAGCTGATCTTAATAAACTACAGAAATTATTAAAAAATTCAAAAGGTAAATTAAAAACTTTGAAGCTCTACAAGAAGGTAGCAAAACATGAAACCAGGGACTAAATAAGTACAAAATTTATAAATAAAAATATTTCAGAATTATAATGTACCACAAGCTGAATTGAAGTCAACAAAATTTCAATGAATGAAAAAAACTATTTGTAGAATATATTAATGTCTGCAATATACTACAGCTAAGTGTTAAGCACTAGTACAGTGAGCATCAGAAATGTAAAGAGGTGAGCAAACACAAACTTTGGGAAAACAACTTGATTTTTCTATCTTTTATCTAAGTATCTCATCTCGGGCATCATATTAACTAAAACGCACAAAACACAATGGGCTACATTGTAAAAGTTCCTGACTGCAGAACCCTTCATCAGTTTGTTTTCAAAATCTGCTCATCATATCTGACATTACACTACTGATTTTAACCTATCTATATTCCGTTTCCAAAAATGATACTATAGAGTCAGTATTGATTTTGTTATGCCAAATACCCACTTAGCAAGCTCCAATGTAATTTAAAAGCCTATGATTAAAATTTGACAGAAGATATCAGTGTGTTATTTATTTAATAAAAAATAGTTACGAAATTCTCTATGAAAAGCTAATGTGGAAGGACTTAAATCAATCATAAGCAGATAGAAAGTCCGCAGAAAACAGCAAGAAGAAATGTGATATCTAAGAAATGATATAGTCAAGAATACAATAATACTAAAAAAGAAGAAACTTCACTCAGGCCAATAATACATGGATTTAGATTTGTCTGAAGCTTGCAGTCTTTTGTGTCCAGTAGTTACAGCTTAATTATTTTTTCTTTGCAAATTAAGAAAATATTGTGTTATGAGAAAAAGTATACAGGATATATGTCCTTACAAAAATTTTTTTACAACCTCTCATCATCTCTAGAGACAGTATCAGCATATGATGTTGCAGAACAAATTTAGTGTGAACACAGTCTTTAATGACAGTTTAATATGTAAAAGTCACATACCACTATTTACTACTAGAGCTATCCTTTAAGAAAACAAAAGCAGTAGTCTCAACCTCATTGTGTACTGAATTTGTTGGTTTGCTTCATATGTGTGTGATCTGAAAAAAATTCTTACTGAGTCTCCACAGAGAACTCTGCCAGGTAACTGCCAGTTTTGAATGTGAAATATGTGTTAATTCCATTAACATACTAAAGACAACTTCCCCCTCAAAAAAAAGTGACAATCAAATCAAACAAACAAACAAACAAACCCCGAAGACAACTATGCCCACTTAAAAACCTGACAGCCAATAATAATAGGAGAAAAAAAAAGTGTGACATATGTCAAGTAAAATTAACCAAATGTACACAGCCTGAATGTTAGTTTGATTTCTTGGAAGGTATCTTGGACAAGAAAAGAAATTTTTCAGGGGATATAATACACAAGCTTAAAAGTAGGACAAGTTGTGTGCCATCCTCTAGATCAAAGGAGATCCTTACCAAACCCCTGTCTTCAGAAACCCTTGAAAGGTAACAACTCTGTAAATAATCCTGAAATCTCCAAGAATACTTACTAAAGTGTACAGCTGCTGCCAAAACCGAACCTACAATCACACAAGTGACACACTTACCACTTCTTCAGGGAGCTCTCTTCCTAACACTTTTACAAACCAAACGCATTTGCAAACCACTGTTTTTTGTCCCCTATTGCTACCACAGGACATAAAAAATAGGAATTTACACATTATACTATTTAGATTGCTATCTGTGTTGCACTGATTAGGATTACAGTTCACCATTCCTTTGGGACACCATATTTCTTAATATAGATAACAAATTACAAGATTAATAATAATTTTACTCATGACTTCTTTGTGATTAACAAAAATTGAGGAGAAATACATGACTTATTCTAACAGCTTGTGGTAAAAACCACACAAGATATTTGGTTCAGTGGCCTGAACTTAAGTCTTTTTACACAGTCTAGGGGACTCCACCTAAACTGTCAAGCTGGCACTCCAGAAAAGTGTGGGGATGTTTCAGACACTCTATGGCATCTTTGAGAGCATTAGAAGTCTACATAAAGGCTACTGAACTGAGTCTTTAATTGTCACATCCCATAGCAGACACTACATCTGCTCAGCTGAAAAGATCTCTAGACTCTATTAAGTGTACTATAGCCACATTTGCAAAGTTATCTGAGTTTCCTTTACGAAGAGATACTGGTATTTTAGAGCTGTTTAGTTGAATCTGAAGGCACATATCTAAATTGAGTCAAGTGAACTGCACTTCAGAAATCATTACTAGGACAGGATACAGTTGCTTAAACATGGGCATCTATTTGCACTTCACATGCCTCAAGGCGCTTTATAGATACAATACTGGACCAATGGGACTCTCACATACTTCTCAAGCACCGGTTGGAGACCACGCATAACCTGAGAGATTATGCTCAAATTGCACAAATTATCTGTTTTTACGTAACTGGAATCTATCCATAAAATTAAATGAATCTCAGCCATGCTGCTTTTATGTCCTCACTCAAAATTCATCAAATGCATACTTAAATTAGTATTTCCCAATGTTGCATACTAAATAATAAGCCAATGTTTGTTACTATCTACTATGTTTGAAGATTACATAGTAACACTATGGTACTTGTACTTTTGAAATGTGGCAGTTTTCTATACCACTGTGTGCTGTGACTCATGTATGTTCTTCAATACCTTTATGAAAGTACTTATGAAAGTTATGATTTAAGCTCCCTCTTTTGACTTTGACCTGAAGGAGAGAACAAGCACTCACATTCTTGTCATCTGGCCTTTGCTGGTGGTTGATAACAAAGATCTAACAGTACAGATGACATCTTCCCAAACCTCCTTTCAGCTATAATTGTCTGTATAAACCACTGCTGTATGCAGGGTATTAGAAGAGTGGCCCTTAACTTCTGAGCAGCAAGGAGAAATATCACAACTTCCTCTCATAAAGAAAGGAGAGTGATCTCAGGGATGTAGCAGGCTGTAGGGACCAAATCATCAGGAAGAAGTTCGTCACAGAGAGGGTGGTGAAGCACTGGAACAAGTTGCCCAGAGATGTTGTGGATGCCCCATCCCTGGCTGTCTTCAAGGCCAGGCTGGATGAGGTTTTGATCAACCGGGTGTGGTAGAAGGTATCCCTGCCCATGGCAGGGGCATTGGAACTAGATGGTCTTTAAGGTCCCTTCCAACCCAAACCATTCTGTGATTCTATGATCTTGGTCGGTGTTGGGACCTGTACTGTTTAACATTTTTGTCAGTGACATGGATGACGGCATTGAGTGCACCCTCAGCAAGTTTGCCGACGACACCAAGCTGTGTGGCGCGGTCGACACGCTGGAGGGAAGGGATGCCATCCAGAGGGACCTGGACAGGCTGCAGAGGTGGGCCACTGTCAACCCAGGGGGATTGGAACTAGATGATCTTTAAGGTCCCTTCCAACCATAACCATTCTATGATTCTATGATCTGATTCTTAAATAAAGTATGAGTTACTATGACATGGAGACAGTAGGGGTATAGCAAAATATTCTAGAGTCATGTACGTGACTTTGTGTTTTGTCGTGGTTTAACTCCGGC
>NW_010230087.1:23855-38771 GCF_000690775.1 Eurypyga helias | reverse complement strand
TAAACATTGCTTGGCAACAACTACAGCACCAGTGTTATCAGAGTCTCCTCAGCACATAGGCTCATAGTAGCTACTGTGAAGAAAATTCACTCTATCTCAGCCAAACCAGCACACGCGCAAAGCAATCTGATTTAACCATGTTGCCCAGACATTCACAGGACAAAACCAACCACTTTCAAACTGCTAGAAGAATCAATTTTCTGCCACGAGTCTGGTCTTACAGGGCGCTCCTCAGGATCAAGACCTATGCTTTACATGGCAGAATCAAGAGTTTCACCTACAAATAAATGGTCTGCTTTCATTACTTTGGTATAAGACAAGCAACATTTCATATGACAACACAGATGTCACTATCAGCAATAAGGGATTAAAAGCCACTATTGCTGTGGGATTCAAAACCCTATTTGCAAGGAGAGGTAAAATACTGCCATCTTACATGGGAAGGGTTAAAAAAGCACAGTGCTAACTTAACTCTGTTACAGTTTCAAGAGAGAGAGAGGACTGGGGGGGGGGGTTGGAGGGAGGAGAAGCTGGAGTATCATAAAGATCTCTTAGGCTCTTTTGTGACCGCACTACCCTAAGGGAAAAAAAAAACCAGTCAGTCCCCTTCAGGATGGTCTGGCTAATAGGTTCTCCCCGCAAAAATGATCCCAGCTACTCTGCCATCATTTTCTGCTGCAGCTTCCACAGAGACAGGAAACTGCAAAGTACAGGTCTCATGCTGCGCCAGACATCCAAATGTCTCCTACCCTGCTACTCCCACGCAGACTACTGCTTAGGCCTGCGAGCCCGTCCTGTCTACATTTAAATCCATGAGGGGCAGCTCCACAAATGGCACATGGCCAACAACATCATAAAAGTCTGAAAAACTGTTACGACTTACACTACTGGTATGCCTGTAACCTTAGCACAATTTATTTACTCAAAGTAAACGCTAAAGCTAATGGGATAGTGGAATTTTTAAGTCACCATTTCAGCAGTTTGTGATAAACTGTAATCCATAAGGGGGGCACCAAGAAAGAGCCACAATCTTGCTTTTGAAATCGTGTAGAGAAAACACCAGGGTCTGAAGCAGCATTGTTACAGGCTCGCTGCCTTCTGAGACGGCGAATGGGCTAAGTGACGTCAGGCTCTAGGAACAGGCTTTGACATTTGCACTCTAACACTGCATCCCTTTGCCCCGCAGTAACATCAGATGACCACGCTCCATGGAGACCATCCCAGCACGCACCTCTTCTGAAGCACCTGGGAGGCAATACGAGGCAGAGCAGTCCTCAGCTGCATCCGATCATCACTTTATAGGTGACCAGAGAGCATCATGGCACATACAGACAAGTCCTGTGAGGCAACTGACAGATACACTAACTTGTTTGTTGGTCACAGTACCAAACCCAAGATTTTATTTGGAGAGAGAACCCAGGTACTTGGGTTGGGCTGGAGATGGTTGAGGAAGTGGAAAAAAGCCTAGGTATTCACATGCGTTTTAATTGAGAAAGCCAGACTTACTGGCATGAAAGAAAAATTAATGTATGAAGACCACAAGCAAAAATATTCCCAAACAGCTATTTATAGCTTTGACCTTTTAGATTTTCTGCATCACTAACTCAAGAAACAGCCTGCTGCCTGGCAAGCAGAGGTGAATGAGAGAAGAGCAATGCCAACTTGTTACAGAGAGACCTTGCTAAAGGGATGCTGTCAGCCCGAAATCTTCAATTTCTAATAGGTATTAGACAACTATTACTACACAAACTTTGTGGACTTACATCATGATTTTTGGAAGGGTATGTGGTGTGGTGTCTTTGCAGTCTTTGCTTTACACCCTTGTCACCACTTGCTGCATAAATATCAATTTCAATGCCCTGCTGACAACAGCATTTCATGTAATACACTCTCCAGCATATGCTTTCCAAGGGGTTGGAAGGAGTGCTTGTTTCTAGCAAAAGGAAAGGAAAAGCTGAAAGGATAGCCAAGAGTCTTATGTACAAGCGGTAGAGATTATTACTGTCACCTTCCCTTCCATTCCCTTTCTCAAAGGACTCAACTTTTTTTTTTCCCAGGGTTCTTTTAAATACTGTACTTGGGACACTCCTCTAGAAGAGGAATCTAAGGTCTGAGATCTTCCTTTTTTTTCTTTTCTTTTATTTCCCCCCCCCAACAGGGGTATCTTAAATGAAAGATGACAAAAATATGCCAGTATTACAGGAAAGACGATGTTAAGACATACACTTTTTTTAATTCCAAGTGTATATTCCAGATTTTGTTCTTCAAAGTTTCACATTTTCAAGCATGAAAGGGCTCAAGATTTTGTCTTGGAACATGTAGAAAGCAGCAAAAAAAGTCTGAAGGGGGGGAACTGAAAACACTGCTCATTTTAATTCCTAGAAGTTACGCAAATAGAATGCCTGTATGCTACATACACAGACCACATCTTCATAATTATTGTTTACAACATACATAAACTCATAAAGACAGCATGGAGCAAAGGCAAAGGAAACATCAACAGGACGCTCCCTAGGAGGAAGAGATACAAGAAGAAAGGTATAAGGTTGGGCAGAAAGAAGGGATTGGTAAGGGACTAGCAGTGAGGTGTATTTAGAACAGCAGCAAGTCTGGCAATGTAGGTGTTTCAGTTGCCATTTGCCCAGCTTGGTGAGTAACAAAACTACTGCCAAGGGAAACACGAGCAACAATTACCAAACCTCAGTAGCCACGAGCTGTTTTAAGATTAAAATTCTTCCAGAACTGTAACCTCAGAGCAATGTTTCAAAAGTAAAAGCATAGCAGGCTTTTCTTGACCTTCTTGGTCCCTGTAAATAAAAGGCTATGCAGCTAGTTCTGGCCAAATTTGCTTCTGTCGAAACACTCATGCAAGATTCTCTTTTAGAAATGCATCAGTGAATTCCCTTCAATTAACTTGTGACAAAAATTAAGCTTCCAAAGAAAGGGCACCTTCTGTAACATTTACCTTGTTCTCACCAAACCACACTCATCTAGCCAGCATTTAGAAAAGACACATGAAGAACACTTGCCGAACAGCTTTCGCTGTATGAGCACAACCTGTATGGTTTATGCAACCTCACAGTAGTATCTAAGCAGGTAAAAAGCCACAGCTACAGTACGCAGAATTACTTCTGGGACATAACTTTCAGCTTTAAACTCTAGAGTAGCAAAGGGGGTATTATCAGTCCTCTTTTCAGTACCTCAGGCCTCAGTGATCATACCAGCATGTTGAAGGACCCAATCGGAGGGAATGCAATAGCCAGTAAGGGGAATTAGCTACAAGAAACATTTATCCTATTATCTGACCTCAGCCCTTAAAGAAAGCAAGCATCAAATCTGGAGAAGGCAGTCAACAAATCCTCCCCAAAGCCCTCCTGGGGCTACCAGAAGAACGGTTAATAGGATGGATTTGAGCACTGGATTGCACATAAATGCCAGTTTATTCCATCAGCGAATACAGATCCAGTGACAGTGGTGACAGGTGTAGAAGTCCTAACAGGTGGGAATGGCAGAGTAGAAAAGCTTGATTGAAGGTAAAAAGCCAAGAGTGAGAAAGTGGCAGGAGGTGAGTACGCCCTGCTCATACCCATCCTGAGGGTATGACTGAGGGAACTGGGCTTGTTTAGCCTTGAGAAGAGGAGGCTGAGAGGAGACCTGATCACTGCCTACAACTACCTGAAAGGAGGTTGTGCAGAAGTGGGTGTTGGTCTCTTCTCCCTAATGACAGATGATCGGACGAGGGGGAATGGACTCAAGCTGCGCCAGGGGAGGTTTAGATTGGATGTAAGGAAGAAGTTCTTCACCGAAAGGGTTATCACGCACTGGAACAGGCTGCCCAGGAAGGTGGTGGAGTCACCATCCCTGGATGTGTTTAAGAGACGGGTGGATGAGGTGCTGAGAGATATGGTTTAGTGGTGGACAGATACGGTTGGACTGGATGATCTCTAAGGTCTTTTCCAACCTAGTGATTCTATGATTCTATGACCCTGCCCAATGAAGGATGTGTCCCACTGTTTTATCCTAAAGCAGAAAGAAAGCAGCCTTCCCATACACACATGCACGAACCCCTTCTCTCTGTGGCACCGTCTCGAACTATAAGCCCATCCCAGCGTTTTCAATTTCAAAATGAGACTAAATTCCAGGGGAAGAAAGAACCACACGTAACTGTCTGCAAATGCCGAAAGTCATTTTGGGACACACACCACCAGAGCTCCTGTAATACTCACGCAGTGGAGAAAACAGTTTCACAGAGATTTGACAGCTGACAAAAGGACTCGCTGGCACTAGTTCAAAGCTCACGATTTCAAGGCTTAGAAACGTGAAAACTACACGACAAAAAAACACCAGCGACCAATCTTTAAACCCTAGTTCTTACCTCAGCAGGTTTCTTTTGTTCATTTGCTGGTGTTTTTGACTTGCTCCTGTATTTAGAACAAGAAGAAAAGGAAGTAGAAGGACCTGTTTAAAAAAAAAAAAAAAAAGACCATTATAGCTTCTTTCAGTTCATTTAGTTTTTCAGTAAAACACAAGGCACTCCAATCTCTTGAATTATCATAATTTTTTGACAAGACGTGGGCAAAAATCTCTTAGGCAGTCTGTAGGCTTGATTACAGCTCCTCCTGTTCCCCTCGTTCTTGGTAAAACCACAACACATTGAGTTTATGGGTACATTCTGCTCTGCCCAACACAAGCATGAGTAAACAGAAACAAGCCGGCAGACCCCTTTCCTTCATTTCCATTCTAACAATGTGGAAGGAGGAGCAAAACTGAGAACAGAGTTTGCAAGTGCTAAAAAAAAAAATCAAACAAAAAAGCAATGATACTAAAGCATGCTGATGGTAGATGCAAAAAAAAAAAAATCGTAGCGTGATGTCTAGACATTTCTGGGCAAACTGTTATTTCAGTACAGGATACATCAGTGACTCGCCACAAATATGGCAATGAATCATCATTACGGACAGAGTTATTGGATAGGCACAGGTTTATGAGATGAGAGAAAAACAAGATCTCGCCATACATGGTTTTTTTTTTTTTTTTGAGATAAATGGGAAGATTCAAGCTCAGGCAGATGTGTGCCAAGGAACATATAAAATAGAACTTCACTAAACTGTGTAACAGACCAAAGTGGAATAGGACAAGAACCAGTAGATAACATACCAAGCAATAAATACACTGGTTACAACTCTATCTTATCTATAACTCTAACATATCAGTGCTCAAATAGCTTGCCACCCCTGTAATTTTAAAGTTGAGGCTCTGCAAAACAAGAGACAACAGGGCTGCTTTTAAAAAGCAATAAATTAGAAAAATAGGACACAGGACAGTAAAATTCGTCCTGAATCACAGCTTTCTAAGTAGACTCAAAATTCCCCCCAGATTTCCAGGATCCTTCACCTCATTTCCCTCCCGTAACAGGATTCAGAACACCAAAAAAAAAAAAACCAAAAAAAAACCCACAAGCAAGAACGCTTTTCTTTAATTATAAGAGGTGAAACTGTTTGCCCTCAAACCACAGAATGAAACCACAAGGGGGTGATAGACCAAAGAGAAAGTAGTAGGTATTACTTACTCTCATTGTCTGAACTGTCACTGGTGCTTAGATGCCTGTGGCGTTTCATCCTGACGCATCCTAAAGAGAAAAAAAAAGTTGATGGCGACCATTCTACCAGAAAATCACCGGCTGCTGGCTGACGCCAAGCTCTTCGCACTGAAGGCAAAGCTCCTCCGAAGAGCTTTCAGGCACAGAAACAACCCCAGTTCAGCCACTACGTTTTATTTCTGCAAGTGACTATTAGACCGCAGTGTTGCCTGTGAAACCGAGCACCCCCAAAACCAGCATGCCGCTGCTGGGCAGAGCCTGCCGGAGATTCTGCAGAAAGGAGCGCAACCCGCCAGCTGATTCCCGGCAGGGCGTGAGCGGTGCTCTGCTCTCCGCGGAGACTCAATGTCCCATCTGTTCAGCCAGAGGAAGAGTTGCCATGGTGGCAGTCGCTAGCTGGGAGACGGGCGGAGGCCAGGAAGTAAGGTGGAAGCACAGCCAGGCAAGGGTTTAGAAATGGAACTCACCTTAAAAAAATAACAAAAAAAAGCACAAACACCCCCAGGGCATCTACGCAAATCAGAAGGCAGATTTTAAATAGGGACAATCGCAGAAAATGATGACTGATGCCATTTAACTGACATCATCTGATCGCTGCTGACTGCACAAGAAACGTGGTTTTCAGAAGTTTGAGAAGTGATCGAGGGTATCACTGAGAAACACTTCTGTGGCACTGCATCAGTCCCACTAAAGAAAAGGTATGGAGCTTTTTGTAACTGATTTTTGAGCAGGTGACATACAGACAACAGGGAGGGAGAAAATTTTGCACCGCTACTTAATAAATGAAAGATCAAAATAGTCATCAGCTACACACTCTAAACAAGTGCCAAAGGAAATCCATACACGTTCTTCTAAGTCCCACCATTTTATAATACTTCATGTTACATCTGTTAAATAAGAACCAATAAGAGTTTATAATTAATAACAGTAAATGAAAACCACCCCTATCTCTTTAATGGATTGAAGGAGCAAATAATTAGAGAAAAGAAGTAAAAAGCCATCCTTCAAGAATAAGAAACTTTATTTTAACAGCAGAAGATAAGCACACACAGGCTACAGACGGCTGAGCCCAAAATGCCTGTGGTGTTGGAAGTGCCAGCCTGGCCACACCTGAAATGTAAGCAGCTTCGTTTCTGAAACAAAACCACACACCGTTAAGAAAAGTAACACAGCTAAATAGCCCATCTGATAAACCCTCCATGCCAGTTACCGTGCAACAGGTCTTGAAATCATCCAAAGACCGTGGGATAAACAAGATTTCCAGACAAGGGAAACCTGTCCAAAGGCTTTGAAAAGAGCAGTAGGATTGTCTGCAGCACAAGTGTTTAATTTAGTGGGAGTTTTCAGCAGCCTTGGTATTTAAGAGCGAGCTGACTGAATCTAAATGCAATGATCACTCAAAGCTGGAAACAATCCTTTCGACCTATCGGTTATAAAAAGACGTTGCCCTCACTCCAGGATGCTGAAAAAGAAAGCGATGCGTGCAGTTTTCAAGCAGGTAGACACAGAACTTCTGAGTCAGGGATTTAACCTGGGGGGAGGTCAGATGGACACAGTGGTCACCAGGATGGGACACGCGTATCACTGAACCAAGCTATAAACTCCCACTACATAACAATTAATTTCACATTAATGCACCTTCTTGCAGCTCAATCCAGCCCCGCTGTACACAAAGACCAGTGTCCATCAGAAGAGCGACATCAAAACCCAAGTACCCAAGCAGGACTTCACTTCCAGCTAGCAATATAAGGCGGCTTGTGCAGGCACCAGTCAGATGAAGAGACTTGCATGAATCTCTTAGGCAAGAGCTGTTTGACAGGCAGAAGGCACTCAGGCTAGCAGGGCTTGTCTTTGTGCATGTTTTGGGGGCACCAGACTCGTAGTTACCTGCTGGGTAGCAAGGGGAGCCCTAGAAGACTACTTTCATCTTGCCAACTCATGAAGCTTAATGGCATGGACTTTAATCAAGAGCAAATAAAATGGTATTGCCTATTTGAGAGCTTGTACTCCAGCAGCCAAACCCAGCCCCTCTGCCCCGAGCATACAACCCTCCTGAAAAGGAGCAGGTTCTGCCTGTGTCAGTACCTTCTCTGCTGGCAGCCTTCAGTTCCAAAGAGCCCTGGCTCACAAGGCCATGGGAGACGATGAAAAGACGCATCTCGGTATGCTGGGCAGTATTCCTCACTTCCATTTCTCAGCAAGAAACGCAAGGGCTTGCTGGGCTTTTTTGGTTTTACGTTCAGATGAATTTTTGAGCAGTTTTTAAAAGGTGCTGAAAGCTTATGGCAGGCAATTCTCATTTCTTACACTCTATATAAACATGCAGCAATAAAACCTTTTCACCCTGGTACTAAAGACTGCTATCGGCAGAGCACAACATGAACATTCAATTAAATTGGGGTCAAACACGAGGTTGAGGGAGACAACTGCAGAGGGGAACACCCAGGAAGCCTGGACTTGTGTCTGGGTAACTGGGAAAGCAGAGACAAGATGGCTACCTCAAAGATAGCCTACACAGGAACGGCAATCGTGACAAAAACTTCGGAACAGAAGGCACACCTCTGCCAACCACTCCATAGGAGAGAGGGGAAAAAAACCCAAACCACAAACCAAATCTAAAAAAGTGTTTGAGAAGTGGATTTGTAGCAGCTCAGGCAAGAGATTTACACCTCCATCACAGCAGACAAAACCAGAAAAAGCAGTCACTCGGGGTAAAAGCCCCGAATAGTAATAACACTGGATTCCTGCCTGATTTTTTGCAGCAACATTAACGACAGCAACAGTGAATAAGAGCCCACAGAGCTAAAACAAATCACAGGCGCGCCGCGTTCAGTAAGGCAGGTTATCGTAGCCACCAAGATGCTGCGAGCTGCCTGTACGCCCACCCATGATGCAGGAGTAAGAGCCTCAGCATCCTTCAACGGGACCACCTCCGCAGGGGGCTTCACCGCTGGTTTTGGGAGGAGACTCCCTCGCTGTACCCTTGTGCACACTGAGACTGCCGCCCCACTTCCAACCCACAGCACAAGGGCTCACCAGAAAGGCTCATGTGAGGAGGTGTCCGCTCCCTAGCCGTTACAGTGGGATCCCAAAGTAACGCCCGTTTTGTGCTAAAGCTCCCATCTCACTCCTTCACCTGCCTTTGCCAAATGCGGAAGAACCAGCAGCTACTCAGTTCAGAAAGGCAGGAGATGCAAAGCCAGACCCCACAACGTGGAACCCGATGTCTACCTTTCCCAGCTTCAGTTCAATTGCCCCCAGAGCAGTCTGGCACCCTCCAGTTTGTCCCTCAGCTGCAGACCACGACACAATCAGCTGAGTTGATACGGCCCACAGCAAGGCTGCAAGCAGTGCTCTGCCTCAATTCCTGCTTCTTCCATCACATGTATGTTTCATCACTTGCAAAGCACCGTGAAGAAGTTAAAATAAAAATACATACACACATAGATTCCTGGAAAGGCTAAACATAGAAAAAAAGAGCAATCCACATATATCAAAAACCCAAACGAAACAAGCAGAAGCAAAAATCCCACAGAAATGGCTACAGTCTCTCATATATCCTAGTTCTGCCCCCTTGCTAACTTCACCCCTGAAAACTATGGTGACCATAAAGCCTCAAATAAAGGGGCACAATTAATTTTTTTCCCCACACGCGCATCAAGATTTAATGAAAAAGTGAGAAATAAATTAATGAGATTGCCAGAACCCTTTTCCTACCTCAGAGCATGGGTTATAATGCATGGCATGTGGCAACATCAAGCGAGAATCAAGTAAGTAGTATTATTTTTGCATACAAAATTGAAAGCATGGTAGGTTTTTATAACAGATTAAGAATACTTTTTTCCACCAAACAGTTCAAAAAGAACTTTAGAAAACAGCCTCAAACAGATGCTACTTACAAAAGAAAAAAAGAGAAGAGATAATAAAAGATGGGCCATCATTAGGAGCATGATGCAAATGCTGTATAGCGAGCAGCTAAACCCATCAGCCTTCCACCTCCTTTATCTTCATCCAGGCATTTTGCAAATGCACAGGTTGAACCTCTGCTTGAATTCTGAGAAGTCAGTTTTAGCTGTCTAGAAATTCTAACGTACAAGCTAGGAAAAATGAGGAGTGTAAAGCAACTCAAGACTGAAATGTTGTTACATGTTGAAAGAGGGAGGCTCCACCCCGCAAAAAGCCCCAAGCAAACACTTCCCAGTCACTGAGAAATGATTCTCACTACCTTAAAAGTAGCAGTGCTTCGGCTGTGGACTGAAAACGTGCTCAAGCCTTAAGGTCAAGTACAGATTACCTTAAAAATTGTCATTAAATTAAGAACATAACATGCCTTGAACTAAAATCTTTTTGTCCTTTTTTTAAAAAAAAAAAATCTACAGAAGGACTAATAGCTGATCGATCCCTTGTATGACAACATATACAAATTGCAAAGATACTCACCTTGAGGGATCTTTCAAATCAAAATTAAAATGCAGGAGTGAGATGAAATCACCATGTCGTAAGCAAAGACATACTCAACTCTCCAGGCAATTATTGCAATCGAACATTGTCACACAGTGAAATTTCATCCCTGAATAGAGAGCTTGATGTAAGCCTCTCTGTGCCTCTCATACTTCTGCAGAGACACTACTGGTGCAATTCGGTCATCTACTTCACCAAAAGACCATAGAATCACAGAATGGTTTGGGTGGGAAGGGACCTCAAAGATCATCTAGTTCCAACCCCCCTGCCGTGGGCAGGGACCCCTTCCACTAGACCAGGTTGCTCAAAGCCTCATCCAGCCTGGCCTTGAACACTTCCAGGGATGGGGCATCCACAGCTTCTCTGGGCAACCTGTTCCAGTGCCTCACCACCTTCTCCGGGAAGAACTTTTTCCTGATCTCCAATCTAACCCTCCCCACTTTCAATTTAAACCCGTTCCCCCTTGTCCTGTCACTACAGGCCCTTGTAAAAAGTCCCCCCCAGCTTCCTTGTAGGCCCATTTTCTGGCATCATTTTTTATAACAATTACAAGAGCAGTTCCTAAAATTGAACCATATTCCACATCTGTCACGCTTCTGACTTCCCAAGTCACAGCTGCATGTGTATCCCTGACCTACTCACAACAGCTTAAGACAAGAACCACAACTTAAAAAAGAGAAAATCGGCCTTACTCCCTGCCATCATCGAAACACCCGAATGCAGGTCAAGATGTTGTGAACCCTCCGGGTGATCAATCAAAAAATAACTCCAGGAAATGAACTCTCCACAGCCACCATGGGCAGCAACATCAGGGTGCTAGCATTTCCCTGGCTGCCCCAACACTGCTGTCCACATTGGGAATTTTGCCCTGGAGCCAAAGTTGATGCTGGATCCAAGCACACTGTGGCACTTTCAAGGAAAGCCAGGACAAAGCACCCTGCACCCACCTGGCTGAAATTAAACGTGGATCCCAAACTAAGAGTAACCAACGTATCAGCCAGCACATGCAAAAATCTGACTAAAAGGATAACACTGATATTTCCAAAAATCTAGGGGAGATGTCTTGTAACTAATGCTTTCTAAATTATGTTTGCTCCTGTTTGCTTATTCACAAGTATCTGTGCTACTGAAGTGAACCAGAAACAGCCACTTGCCCCACCACCATTCTCTCCTCTCCCTGACGAAAATCCACGTTGCACTGACTTAAGGCACTTCCCATCTCTGAAAAGCTAGTTACCATGCATTACTCAAAAAAATCAGTCAAGCAGCACATGTAAACAGCTATTACTTCAGAGCCTTATTCAAAGTAAAAAGCCACTTCAAATACCTGCAGAAACAACGGCAACAAACATCTTTCCCTTTTCAGTTCACAGCAGAATAAACAACTAAATCTAGCAAATAAACTATTATCTTCTTGTTCCGACACACAGTCCATCAGTAACAGAGTTAGCAGAAAGAAGAATGAAGTACCTCACAGAGTCTGAATTTGCACAGCGTATTAGGCAAGACATCAGTGACAAGCGTACAAAATGAAACCTTAAATCCAGCCAAGATTTCTGAACAAAACAGTATCTCCACGGAGCAGCAGTCCTTCCTTCCTGGCTTCAGCTTGTTGCAGGGAAAGGTTAAACATATCCTTAACAGGTACTGAGTAGTGTATGACCTATACAGAAGGAAAAGGCAACCAAGAATCTCAAGGAGCTGTAATGCAAATATATCCTAGACCTGTGAGATTTTATTTCCTTCACATTTTAAATAGGTTAACAAAAATGGAATTGGCCCCAGCACTAAGGAAACTTTCAAGTGGGACAAAAAATAACCTACATGCTTTGTCTTATTAAAAAAAAACAGCATCTGTGTATGAAAACCAAATGACAAGCTACAGGCAAATCTCAAGTCAAAATTCTGTACTTACATTTTTACAATATGGCTTGTCTGCATGCACACAAAAAAAAGGCAAAGGCAGTAGGTAGAAATTTGCAAGTCTCCAAAATGTGGTTTATGTAACTGTTAAATTTAGATTAGGAAGCAAATTATCTTGAAAGGTCTCCAGGAAATGTAGTACAGTAAAACCATTTAAATAGGTCAAATTTCATAGTCAACTGCCAGGGAAATTACGAAATATGAGTAGAGTTAATACAATCTTTCAAATAACTAGAGGAATAGAGATCACTTGTGTTTGGGTTTTTTATTATTATTTTTTAATATCCTATCCTAGCTCACAAAAAGGCTATATAAAGTGGAAAAAACACCCACTCGGAACTTGAGTTAGCAATATTTGCTGCACTGAAAAGGTTTGAAAGGTTAAATAATTCACAGAAAAGGAATTTCAGAAAAAAAGTAAAATTGTTGCTTTATTTCACTCTAACAAAAAAAATTTGAAGGATCAGTAACGTACCCCTTACTCTACCTAACAGCCCCGTAATACACATGTATCCTATCCCATCCTATCCCCCAAAATAAAATCTTCTTGAATTACTTTCTGAAAACTGTACTGGGTCTACCACAAAATAAAACTTTTTTTGCTTCTATTTCACATTAAGTTTGGGTCAACATAATAATGTGTAATTCAGCGAAGAAGGAATGCGCCGGTTTTTAGACCAGCACTACCAGCAACCAACACTACCAGCTGATTCCTTTGCCATTAGGTAAATAACTAAAACGAGGAAAGAAAAAAATAAAAAGTTTCAAATTACCATCTTCCAGCATGATTTGTCCCCTGAAACAGTTAAAATTCTGGACTGAAGTCAGCTGATAGGTCATAAAACTAGGATGAAGAAACCCCAAATACCTTCCCCCCCGCATTCATATGTGGATTATGGGCCGAAAGGGAAACCTGACATCATTTCACGTGCCCTTCTACGATGATGATTCATCATTTGGTCTAGTACAAAGCACTTAATGCCCATCATTTTGCTTTGTGAGTATAAAAAGAGGGTAAGTGATGCTACTTCACATTTATATCATGCTTTGACAATACACAAGCAGCTTCAACATGCAGAGCATCACCATTACCTCAACAGAAACTCTGCAAGAGGCTAGAAAGAAATGAAATCATGCTCTCTCCCCTGTGCTTCCTCAACCCCCGACAGTGACCAAGCAGCCTTATTTTTGTCTCTGAAGCAAGCTGCATGTGTTGGCCTATACACATCGCAGCCAGGTAGGCCAGGCTGACATGGAAATATTTCTGCCCATTAAACATTGCAGCTGTAGCATTAGCATCTTGAAGATCATACCAATCCGAGCAGAATCAATTTAAAGAAATAGATCACATCAGGCTGTCATTAATTCAAGCAAATACACCCATGTGTATGTGGTCCTGCTCCTCTCTATTTCAGTCCTCATAAGTACTTTCTGCTCCTGAACACAACACTGGTTTTACACCGGCTGTTTATTAACAGAATGGTAATTTTCCTAAAACAGCAGCAGAGATTTGGACACAAAAAATATTATTTCCTTCAAGATACTATATTGAGTCAGAGTGAAAGCCTGCTTTTAAAATAAAAGAAATTAAGAAACGGCACTTCCTCCCCTGAAGCCATAACCAGGCTGTCACTGCCTGGCACTGCCACGCTCGCACACCTGAGGTGTGCCTGCCAGCCGCTGCCCAGTGAACGCTCCTCATCCACCTCCCGACATCTCTCCCAGTCAGGGGAAACGATACGACGAGGGCACAGCCCCCAGGAGAAAGAACAGCCGCCCTCAGCACGGTACCACGCGGGGTATGGCTGCCTGCACGCGGCTGAGGGGACGCTCGCTTTCTGCCTGCCGCAGCTGGGCCCACCTCACAGCCAGGAGGCCTTCTCCCTGGGGGAGCAACTAAGCCCCCAAACCCATGAAACAAGGAACAAATTCCCAACAGTGAAGTCACAGCAGTGTTAAACACACAGGCAGCCCGTGGAGCACCCCCATCTCAGCCGCCTGCCACGTAGCAGGGCAATGCTGGGGGCCAAGATAGCTGGCAGGCCCACAGGGCAGGGAGGAGCACCATGTCGCCAGAGGCAAGCCATCACAGCGCTTGAGTCCTCAAGGCCAGTGTCACACAAACAAACCATCTCTTGTCAGGCTGCTGGAAACTTCACGGCAGCTAATTGATCCCTGAAGGAAACCCCCAGGAGGCAGGGGCTAGCTTGCCTACAGCCCTCTAACTATGCACACGCACCAAGCATCGCCAAAAAGCACCTACCCTGGCTACACACGCTTGGAGAGGTTGTCCGCCCCGAAGAGCACTCAGCAGGGAAAACGCAGCTACTGATCACGAGTTGTCTGTTCTACAGGGCTCCCTCAGAAGACGACTTGTACCTGATATTAACACTGAGACATCCAATAACCAAAGGGCAAAAGTAAAAAAACCCACAAGCCCACACGTACTTACTCAAAAAAGACAAAGTTAAGGACATCTGCTTTGATGAAAAACTGGTATGGCCGTAGTGCTACTAAAAACGGACCAGTACCAGGTCATCACACCCAGTGCTAAGCCGGGTAAACAAGGAGCTGGCTGCCCTGAGGGTGCCCCTGGGGGGTTTGACACCCCAAGATGGGCACGTGCACTCTATCTGCAAGGAGACTGCAGTCACGGGCGTGCCAAGCGCCGTCAAGAAACAGGAGTACCACGCACACGCTTCACCAATATGACTGAGCAGAAAAACCTCAGAGCGCGTTTATCTGGGCTTTCTATTTTAAGAACTGGTATGATTCACACTACCTTGGCTCTAAACGTTTTGCAGTCTTTACCATATCTACCCTCACAATAAGCTCGCGTGAAGCAAGCACTGAAAGCCCTGACATTTCAGAGCTGTGGCGCAGAGCGGCCATACATCACGCAGGGAGCCTCCGGCAAAGCAGGCAGCTGCATC
>NW_010230087.1:21966-23825 GCF_000690775.1 Eurypyga helias | reverse complement strand
CTGCTGAATCACACGTGGAGTCGTACGGAAGAAAAAGCCCTGTGATGCACTCAGTCACTAAGTACCGTCATGCTGTTGTACAGTGGTGAAACTGCACCAGAGCAAGGGGGAAGGGAATTAAAAAAAAATAATCCGTAAAACAAACCCCAAAACCAGAAGCACCACTACTTAACTGAAAATTAGGCAATAACCAGGGTTACACTAGTTCAAGCGAAGCTGCCACTCTGCCCTACCTACCTGATGCTGCCCGCCGCTTCTGTGTGTATCACTGCTCTCCAGCTGCACTAATGCATGCTGTCATGACAAAACACAGGTCAGGAACTAGTATCACAGGTAGGAACACAGGCAGGAAATATTACCAAAGGAAGGAAGGATCTAGAAATGTAGGCACTACTTGGGAATAAAGAAAAACAACTTCTCTGTTAATAGCATAGGCAACAGTTCTCATATCCTGCAAGATACTCGCTTAAAATAATCTGTTAATTTTTTGGTACTTGCTAATAAAACCAATTACAGTAGGTTTTACTGTTCTCAGGTTTTGGGGTGGTTTTTTTGGCTTTTTCCTAAATTTCAAATAAACTAGTTAATGTAGGCTGCTGTTGATTCTTTTGTCTGTTCTGACTCATTTATTTCTTCCATATAATGCTTTGAAAAGGCCAACTGCTTTGCTGCAAACTTTTGCAACATTAATAAAACCTAAAGGATTGCAAAGGGCAGAAAACACCAAGTGGTGTCTTTCTATTCTACTTGAAGGATAAAAGAAAGCAAGAACATACATATTTTCCTATAGGAAACATTAAGTTGATCATTTCTTTCCTCATCTAACAAGAAATGGTTTTCATTTACAAGCTGAGCATCCAGAATGTTCATTTGCAAGTTCTGCACAACTACAAAAAGGGCACCGAGGGAATCATCGGATAGGAACAATTAAAGGGAATGTACCGTCACAGCCAGAACTCAAAGTAATATTTGGAATATTCCAAGTCACTGGTTGAATACTGACATCCTGCTGTATTTTCTAGAATTTTACACGACACATTTATATGCAGCTGCACTGTTATTTTAGTTCTCCATGTTAAAACGTCAAAACATGAGCAGAAGTTTACTATTAGTTAAAGCACTTCTTTTTAGTTTAAAAAAGACAACAAAACTTGTCTGATGAATTTAAATTAATTTTAATGGCCACGCAATTAATGTTATATACTACAATCCATGATATACAGCACACCAAAGATGGTGAGTCTTTTAGACAGACAGATTTTAAATAGATTTATAAAATCATAAAGAGCATTCCAGGCTTATCTAAATCACCATATTGAGGTGAGAGAATACACTGTGAAAGAGATACCGTGACCAACTGATGTTTGTCCATTTTTAAGTACAGAGCAGAGGCAAAAAGAGAAATTACTTATTTTTTTCTGTCATAACGCGAGGTTCAGCAATGACAAAATAAATAGCAAACTTGCCCCCGGAGGCTGATGCTGCCCTGTAAAGGGGAACCAAAGGATGATTTGTAACATGTTGGGTTTGTGTGGTGGGAAGTTTTGGTAGCAGGGGGAGGGCCATGGGGATAGCCACTGTGAGAAGCTGCTGGAAGCTTCCCTGCCTCCCCGTGGGACCAACCACTGGCCAAGTCCGAGCCAGTCAGCACCTCTGGGATTAACCTATGTAAGAGGGGAAAACAAAAGGAACCTGCAGAAGGAGAGAGGAGTGAGATGTGAGAGAGACAGCCAGGCAGACACCAAGGTCAGTGAGGAAAGGTGGGGAGGACGTGGGCCGGAGCAGAGGTTCCCCTGCAGCCCGTGGTGAGAGGGCAGGCTGTGCCCTGCAGCCATGGAGGGTCACGGGGGAGCAGAGAC
>NW_010230087.1:10119-21918 GCF_000690775.1 Eurypyga helias | reverse complement strand
GGCTGTGTGTCTCTGGGAAGCCCAGGCTGGAGCATGCTGCTCCTGAAGGACTGCACCCCGTGGGAGGACTTGCGTTGGAACAGTTGATGAAGAACTGCAGCCCGTGGGAAGGATTCATGTCGGAGCAGTTTGTGGAGGACTGTCTCCCGTGGGAGGGACCCCATGCTGGAGCAGGGGCAGAGTGTAAGGATCCTCCCCTGAGGGAGGAAGGAACAGCAGAGACAACGTGTGACGGACTGACCACAACCCCTATTCCCTGTCCCCCTGCACCACCCATGTGGAAGAGGTAGAAAAATCAGGAGCAAAGCTGAGCCCAGAAAGAATGGAGGGGTGGGGGGGAGGGGTTTGTATGCACTGCTTTTCTCTCTCATTACCCTACTCTGATTTGACTGGTAACTAATTACATTGATTTCCCTTCCCCAAGCCAAGTCTGTTTTGCCCGTGACCATAATGTGTGACTGATCCCTCCCTCTCCTTGTCTCGGCCCAAGAATCTTTCCTTACATTATTCCTGCCCATCCCAAGCGATGCATCCTAAAAACCACGTAAGATATAATTTCTTATCAAACAGCCAAGCTGAAGCCAAAGAACTTTTACACTTTTTGAATGAGAGGGCACACTGATCAGGACCAACCGTTAATACTCCTCTAAATTCCTCCTTCCTGTTCCTCCTCATTGACTAAAACAAGATTAAATTAAGTAAGACCAGACCACCACCCTTCTACTGTTCCTAGTGGAAAACACGTCCTACTTGAGAGCTGTGCTAAAGTTGAGTAAGTAAATGGAGGTGGCTTTTTTTTGGCACAGGAAAAAAGGTGCCACCCCACAGGGCAGATCACCAACAGCACTGGAACTTGAATAGGTGGAGTCAAAGTACATGAAAATACCATCTGTTCCACCCTATGAGGATAAGGAATTATCACAGCTGACCTTCCAAAGCTGCGGGGCTGTGAAATAATGAATCTGATCCCAAAGCATGTTCCTTTGTCCACTCTTCACTCCTGTACTGGAAAGACTGGGAGTGCCACACCACAGCACCTGCAGGACACTTCTGACAGGCCTGAAGGAGATGAAAACACACACATTAATTGAATGCCTTTAAAAATGGGGTCCTTGGTCACGCCCAAATCAGCCATAAAGTATTTTAGGAGGGGCACACGGCAGAGAGCTGCACGTCAACACGAGAGGCAAGCTTCTGGCAAGGCCCAAGAGCAGCGCCGACAAACACCGACACCGCCTGTCTGCTTCCATTCGCTACACCCACTGAGCCACGCAAACAAAGCTTTACGGAGGAGCAACACTAGCAGATCAATCATCCGGGCTAAGAGCAAGGGAGTACCTTCTCCCTCACGTCGGCACCACTGGAGAAAACATACTGGCAGAGCGCGAACCTCCAACTACAGCCGTAAGGCGACCCCATCCAGTGGCTTTAGGGTAAGAGATTAACCAGCCTGAGACTACCCAACTGAGAGAGGAGGATACGGAATAGGAGAGGTACCTCCATGAGTGGTAAAAATAAGTGAACTGGATGAAGAGACTACTCACGGCTTCTCGTGACCCAGAAGACAAGGGAACACACAAAGTTACAGAACACACTTCAAAGGAAAGTCACTAAGGGGGCGGGGGGAAGTAATTTTGTACAAAATCACTTAGAGAAACTCAACGCTATGGGATGTTGCAGAGGCTGAAGTCACAGATTGAAGAGCATGAGGCAAAAGGAGGACAGGGGCTGTTAAACACAATGTCACATGAAACTGCCGGAAACCCCAAAGTCAAAATTTTACTAGAAACAGAGTCTATACGAGCTTTATAATGCTTTTTCTTCCTAGGTGTCCACCGCTGACCATTATCAGAGATGGTGATTTGCCTAATTCAGGAAGGGAGCTCATCCGAAACCAGACTTACTCATAATTCACCTTTATCCGACGGATTTTATTTTTTTAATGTATCAGTTCCCAACCTGACCCCTGTGGACTAGAGATCAGATAGGTGGTCTATGGGGCCGTGGGAAATACTGAAATGAGTGTGTATATCACAAAAAATTCTGATTATGATAGATTATGATAAGCAGAACAACCATTCTGCCAGTTGCCATACTGTTGCCCTGAAGAGTTTGTTAATCACTGTTCACTGTGGAGAGCTATTTTGGTCAAAATGATTAAGTAAAAGATTAGATCATTCCCAGTGTGTTAGAGTTGTTGTTGCCTGTTTTTTTTCCCTCCCTCAAGGACAAATTAAATAAACATGCTGTGCAAATATGGCCTACGTGCACCTTAGGGCATTATCCATTCAGGGTTTTCTTTTGGAGAACCCGAAAGAATGTTCCAGGGTGCTTTTCGCTTCTCTGTTCAATCGGAAACATACACATAAAATCTATTTGCTGCACCTCACAAACCTGTGCAAAGGAAAGAGCAGTCTCTGCCTTACCTCACTGCGTCTTGAGGCACAGGTTTGCCTTCTATATATTAAACTCTTTAGTCTTAAAAATCACCATTAAGCATTGCTAAATTCACTGGTGAAGCCTCCTTGAGTTTCACACAGCTCGTAAAGAGCTGTTTTACAAAAAAAGCTGCTTAGAAATCTGCTACTCGGTCTTTTTTGCTTGTCATTTTTAATATCTGCCACAAAGTAGCAGAGACACCTATTTATATCTATTCCCAACTCCTGTAAGTCATGTCTAAATCTAACATTAATATCTACTGACATCCAGAGTTGCAAACAAATGCTTTATTCCATTTTCTAGGTATTGGAGTAAGGCTTGCAAAGAGCTAAGAGAACACTAAAGAGAATGTGCTGCAAGGACTTAAAAATGGCTAATCAAGTTTTAGCTAAGGAAATAAAGAATTAAAAAACCCCACCAAGCTCAAAACCAACCAAAATCACCAAAAAACGCAACTGCTGTGAGAATTTCTCATGACCCAAAACCTTTTAAAAGTATCCAAAAATCAGAATATATAATGGCTAGATGGTTAGTGCTTTTACAAAAACAGGAGGAACTTGTATTATAACTTTCCCAAAGATGACCAATAAGACATTCTTCCAAGTGACATGTTAGTAAGCAGGCAGATATTTAATACAGAAAAACACAAAAAATATGCCTGTGTAATTATTCCTTTTTTTTTTCTTCCTCCACGGCTCCTACTCTGCAGAGATTCAATCCCTCTAATAACTAGACTTCCAATTCCATCTCTAAAGTTCAAGAATCCACCACAGTTCCTTTTCCTTCCTTTTTTCCAAATCTGAATAACTAGCATGGTGTTCTCATATGAATTCTTACAGGTTCATTACCTCAAACCTTTCCAAGACACACATCTGAATTTATTCTGTCCCTCTCCTTGCTCACAGGGAGATAACCCAAAACATGCAGCCAGCATTGTGTTGCTGCACAGTTGAATTCTGTAAGCTCAACTCCTAAAACTCTACTTAAACTACTTGGAGAAAAGTAACTGTGCTTAAACTTTGGCCTACAAAGCCCAAACATGATAGCAATCCATCTCACCTCAGCCAGTAATTTTATTAGTCAAATCTGAGATCGTATTTTCCAACTGCAATGGCAAAACACACTGCATTGTAGCCCTGCTAACAGTACGCAATCAGGTGGGAGGAGAGACCGGTGCTGGTTTTGTGTAGAAAAGAATTGCTAAGCCCTGACCCCTCGAAGACAAAGGGATGGTGCAAGAGTAGTCGAGGCAAAAGCTGGATTTGCAGAAAATCAAGGGGTCATGCACAATAGCAACTGCACTCAGACGTTCGGAGCCCAGCAGGAGTCTGTAGATCTGCTCTCTAAAATCAGAGTATCTGACACTGAAAACCAGAAAACTCCCCCCACCTTTTTTTAAATTTTATTCAAAGAGTCAAAGCAGCAGCAAGCTTTGAACTCCAAGTCTTGAAACCGAGATGACTGCATCCCTCCTCTTTGCCACTCCTTATGATCTTTGGTAGGCAGCCAAATGGCTCAGCTTAGCTTCACTTTCCACATCAGTCCAAAAGTTGAATAAGTAATAAAACTTGGGTCGGGAGAGGGCTTTATAATCACATTAGAGACGTGCAGCAGAGCCCGGTACCTCGGTTCACTGGACAGCTTCAACGAGGCTCCGTAATGAGGTACAGGTGCTGCCGCTAATGAGGAATCCCCGGCTCACCGCTGACATCAGCCCCTCCAAGCAATGACTGCGCTTTAATCCTTTAAGCCACATGAAAGAAAAGCAGAGAGCGGGCGGACAAGAAAATTCTCTGAAAACGCCTCTGCAGAGGACTGAAATGTTTTTGCTTACTTAAGGGAAAAAAAGAGAAGAGTCACAAAACTGCAGGAAGTTTACCCTCAAGTACCCGAGTACATAGAAGCAGCTAAACCTTATGTGCAGCCAGAGTTTTTAATTTTAGGAAGGGTATCACCGAGTGTGGTACGTACCCATCGCCGCTATCAAAACGTACATCCAGAAAAGCAGCACGGAATAAAAAGGAGTAGAAGCAGCCCATGTAAATGTTGTGGTAAGATAAAATTATTCCGTCTACGCCTACCAGCCTTCCAAGCATTACAGGGTACATCAAAAGAGATCGTAACTGAAATTATTACAAGGAGTTCTGCAGGCTGGAACCTCATTGTTAACAGCTTTGTTTATGACTTCCTTTCCTTTAAAAGGCTTTATATTCCTTTAAAATCTGCAAAGCTTTCATTTAAAAGGTGATATCTGAATGCTGAAGGTGTATAGGTTTGATTTCCACACTGTGAACACCAGCACATTTTTTTTTTTTTTTTTTTAAACAGTTATCAGTTCCTCCTTCACTTACATGCCAGGGCATGAGGTAGATGTTTTCGCTTCAGCTGATGACATCACAAGCTCCTAAAAAAATGAAAGGAGTGCTATTTAGCTAGTAGGAGTGACATCAGGCATTTCATGTTTGAGCTACAGTTTATTTTTTGGCACGCAAGTGAAGGGCATGTTTTATTTTTCTTCCAGTTTTCCCAAGAAAATGATACCTCCATCATATACATCCTCAAATTCCAGTAACTCTCACTTAATATATGGAAAATGAAATGCATCGACTCTATGCACACACACAACAATATAAATACATGAAGTACTACAATTAAAAGTAAATTCATAAGAACAATCTTAACGCTGACTTTGCCATTGTCTTAACGTGACTGGCAACCAATTTCACCAATACCAACAAAACAAAACTTTAGTTAGTATATTCTCTATCCTGTTTTGGGAATAGAAACCAAAACATTCAGGTAGCTGCAAGACTATTCAGCTGACTTAAGTGGCTGATTTCTGCAAATACACTGATGCTTACTTCTTTCTAAAGGGTCTTCTACGACCCAAGCACACTTATAAATTCATAGGTGGATAAATTAAATACAGAAGGAAAGCTCTGGGTGGCTTCTTCCTTAATTCCTCAAGTTATTCCTTCAGACCTGTCCTTGACAATTCCGGATAGCTCAGCTTCCCTGGCAGGGGTTCTGCTTACTCACACTTTTTAATCTAGTCCCAAGCCTTGAGCGGTATTAAGTATGGGAATAGTAGGAATCTTTCCCTCCACCAACTGCCCACATTCCCCTCCTGCAGGATCATGCACATGTATGTTTTGTGCCCTATTGTAATGGCCATGGCAAAAGCATTAAAGCCGCTACACCCAACAGATCGGTTGCAGCACTCCTCGGAGATGTCAGCAGTTAGAGCAGGCTCTGTCCTGGCAGGCTGTCCACCCCGTGCCTTGGAGTAAAAAGCTAACAAAACCAGGGCTGCCTACCAGCCGGGGAGCAAAGTATTAGAGAGCAGAAATTCAAGTGAAAACCAAAGCAGCGATAACCGCTTACCCTGCCAAGGGAAAAGAATAAAAAGGGGGAGGGGAGGTGGTGGTGGCAATGTCTTTCGAACTGAAACAAGGCGGTTTCTGGCCAAAGTGTCAACACCATGCTGTAACATTTCTGGTTCTCCACCCATCTGCAGCACAAGGACACACCACCACCCATCCAGTGGGGAGTGGCACAGATCCTATTACTTAAGAACTATTGTTGCTCAACTTCGGCTGTGGCATCAAAGGAAAACGCTGCTTAGCAATGATGGGGGGGAGGGGGAAACCAATGGAATACAGCTCCTTTACCTAACAGATTTGTAAAGTTTTGGCTGCATTGGTTTGCTTTGATTTAAGGTTCTGTGTTTGTGTGTTTCGGTGTTGCTTTTTCTGTTTTGTTTTTTTTTTTTTAATCCTCCCAGTTTCCTCTTCCCATCTCCCTGAGCGTCTCTGGGTATACGCCACCTGAAGCAATTAGTTTTGACCAACAGAAGATCTGCAGATAAAAGCAGCACCAGAGCCAAGGTCACCAAAACACAAACCACGCTACGTGGGTCGGGTTTTTAACCTGTGATAAGCAGGCACGCTCTGGCACGGCTGCCACGCATGGCCTGAAGCGATCCACAGGGCCCGGGAGCACGAGCTGAAGCGCCCGTGGCGCAAGCGTGGACAGCAGCCTCCAGTCTCCGTGCAGAGGGACCCACTCGCCAACAGTGGGAACACAGTGCGCCGAGCTGGCCCACAGTGAGCGGGGGTGACCGGAGGGACTCGCTTTAGTAGCCCACTGCTGCAAAACCCCGGCACTAAACGCTGCCTCTACCCTCCGGTGAAGAAATGCCGAGAGCCTCACCTTCAAAACCCACTGGGGGAGGGTGGACAAGGGAGGAGACAAAGTGAAAAATGAATAAATGCCTGGATTGATTCTTGGAACATGACTTTGAACAAGTTTTTCTTACGAGATATTTGTGGGATAATCCTTTAGCATCCCAACTGAACTCCTTTAATGTACGTTTTCCACAGAAACGCAAGCAGAGCCCTGGTCGTGTCAGCTCAAATGGCATCATTAAAATGCAACACAGCCTACAACTTTTAAGTGTGAATAAAACCACAGCTTTTGCCTCCCAGCTGAACCACAAAGCTAATATATTTTTGAACTCTTCATTAAAAACACATTTGTTTGCTCAGTTAAATGCCAGGATGAACTCCGAAATACCAAAAGGTTCAAAACTCTTTTTTTTCTCTAACCCTTACACTATACAGTCATAATCTCCAGTCCCAACTTTACTTATTTCACAACCATATACAAATACACAAAATAGCACAAAAGATACAGCTGACCCCACAAAATACCACTCCCCTCTTTCTTTGGGAAGCCATTCTGAACCTACCGATTCAGAAACATTAATATACCTCAAATTAATGAGCAAGGAGCTCTTTGTTAGTGCATGAAAAAAACCAGAAGAGTGCTCCTCAGCCTGGAAGGGTGCCAAGCCCCAACCTCCCCATCAGCAGCAAGTTCAGGAGTGGGATAGCAAATGCACAGGAGATGCTCGCCTGCCTCTGCACGCACACTGTGCCAGCACACTCTGCGTTTCTACTCCCTGGGTGCGTTTGGAAAAGCAACGGGGCAGTGACAGAAACTGCGGCCCAGAGAAAGAAAAGAAAATGGAAAAAAAATTATAGGAACTAAAGGAAAATTCAGTCACAGAAAACAAAACTTATAAATGCACAGCAGCTTTTCATAAATACTGCCTGTGAAGCTAAGCGCCACCAAGGGAAAAAGCTTCAGGAAGATTTATTTCTTAAACTACAACTTTTAACAACAGAAAGCCATCTGGAACAAAGACCTATTTTTGCAGTTATCACTACTGTTATACTATCATTCCCTCGGTAATTTACCATAGTACTTACCAACAGCCAAGCCTCCCAAACGAGAATTGAGCTGGTTGAAAGCTGTGCTTCGTGCTTCTCGCCTTAACCATCCCACACGCTGCAGTGCCATTTTCAAAAAAAAGAGACCGTTGCATTAAAAAAAAAAGCTCTGCCAGGGTGCTGGAAAGGGGCACCAAGATAGGACCAAAAAACCAGACTGTGCCTAACAGAGGCTCTGCAGCCCCTCCAGGCGAGCCCCTTCCACCCTACGCCTCCCTTACTGCCAGAAAGCTTGTGCCGGCGCTGAGAGCGCACCTTTCCCTTGACACAGCCCGAACGAGAGAGCCGACACAGCTCTCTCTCGGCACTCGACCCTGGAAACCATCCCTTTCCTCTTTAAACAAAACGTTCAGCCGTGAAGCTGACTCTTTTGTTAGTATGCCCGTCTTTTCCTCGGACTAAATAAAACCCAGTTCTTTCACCCTCTGCTCATAGGCCGCGTTTTCTACATTTCTGATGCTTCCAGCTGCTGCTCTCCACCACCCTTTTCTTAGTCTGGTGCGCATGACCACGGTGAGGCTGTGATGCCAGACCTGGGCAAATACTCTTTTCTCGCTACCACAAACACAAAAAAATCCCTTTACTATCACGGAATACACAGATAACAATTCTACATACATCTCCACTGCATCTGCTTTTGCAACAGCATGCCCCTGTTGCCTCACGTCCTCGCCGCGAGCAGCCATTGCTGCTGGGCCGTCGCTGCGAGCGGGCCGCTGAAGCCTCCCACCACCCCGCACAGAGCTGTCCCTCAGCCCCCTGCTCAGCCCCATCCAACCCCTCCTGCCGGGCTCCTCCTCCAAGCCGTCAAGATAACGAAGTTCAAAGCTTCTCTCAGGCACGCAGCTCCACCCAGTTTCATGCGGGTATTTAATGAGCAGAGCCCTCATTCCTTCACCCACATTATTAATGGCAAATAATAATTAATACTGGACCTAGGAGAAACCACTTAAATCTCACCAAATTCACCTGTCTTGTTTGGAACTAATCAGTAACTATCCTCTCAGCTTTTTAAGCAGCTGCGAACATTCCTGTGAGCGTTTCACCCAAATCGCATTTTCTTAGCTTTCTCCTGATAACATGCATTGTCCAATATTCCCACCTCACAAATGACTTTCAAGACTGGATTAAGAAAGCTGGTCTTGTGACCCTTCACAATAAATAATCCCACAGATATAACAACCTCTTATGTGGGAAAGGTGTTACAAAATCATTTTATTATTTCCAATTTGTTACAGGCTGTTTCAGACACCTCACACAGACGTAGCCAGCTCCCCTCAGACGGCCAGTAACGTGACACAGACCTCTTACAAAAGGCAGATCAAGATTTTAATACTACCAAGACAGCATAGGAAATAAAGCCAGTAGTTTTCAAGATTATAAATAAATTACAGTATGAAGCAAGAAGCTAATGGTACTCTTCCCCTTATAGTTCTGGAAAAATCATAATAGGAACAGCTACCCAAATACCAAAACAGTATCCATCGTATTCAACTGAAGAGATACTTCCAGATAATACGTATCCTACGGGGATTTCAAGTAGGAAAGAAAAACTTACAAAGTTTTAAGAAAAGTCTTCTAAAACCCTTACTAAGTATTCATAACAAACAGGGTTGGATTTTTGCTTGAAATAAAACTGTGATCTGACGCTGCTTTTTCACGAGCTTCTAGCATTGCTAACCACAGTGAGTATTGAGCAGCTGCTCGATTTTTACCTCTCTTCCACACTGGCTTAGCCAAGAAAGTAATCCGGTACAAATGCACGATCTCGTTGTAAATATCTAAAGACAGCTCATCTCACCTTATGGTAGGCCAGAGATGGGGAAAGCACCTAGCAAAGTCTGCAACTCTCTAGCACCTTCGCTTCCTTCCTCTCACAGAAATATTTCATTACACCTTTACGCAGTGACAACCTTATTCTTAATAACCACCAGTGATTTAGTAATTCCCAGCAACCAATTAAAGTTTGCTGGGAAAACAATTTCCCACAGCGGCTTACCCCATTTTCAGACAAACAATGCAGCAGGACGTCTAGAAGGATAGGTTTCATAAGGCGACTAACAAGTAACATCAAGCCGTTTTACGAAACGATCCCAAGTCCTGGGCCCCTAGGCACTCGCATGGTGACCCAACGCAGCAGTTATTTAACGCGTGTGTAGTGCCAGCCATTCTGCAAAATACTCTAAACTTCTTATTCGGTGCTTCAAATTACTTGTTACACAATATAATTAACATACACATGCAAAAAACCCCCAAGTTGAGGGCTGAAACAACCGCCTTTACAGGGAAAAGCTACCAAGACAGACATAAAGGATTAACTTCAATACCCAACGTAAGGTGCACACGAAGTTGTTTATGTTTTTCATATACCAGCACGGGTCTGCAAGGGGTCAGATGTAATGGAATAAATTCAAGGGTAAAAACCAAGTTTAGGCTTAGCATTAAACAAGCATCCCAAGTCAGAACTGCTGGTCCATGTCCCCAGGGGAAGGATTGGAGGCTGCAGCTCCTGAGGGCTAAATGAAGATTGGACAAGAGTCCCTGGTAGCTGCACTGCCAAGATAACATGCTCCAGCTCAGCATTTCTCAAACTGGCCCGAGGGCAAGGCAGCAACAAATGGGACCGAGTGTAAAGAGGAGGCCTGCACGAAGCCGTTTGTTCAGCCTGTCTTCCCCAAGGACTGCATGCAGCCACGTTGCCTTGGAGCTGCAAGTCCCGCGCATCAGCTGCTCCACAGTACACGTGCACAGTGCTGCGTGTTGATGACAGCAAAGCTATTCCAACCTCCATCACAAGGGCAGGGATGAGGCACTTCACAGATAGAGGGATGCTACAGCGTACAGCAGCATACAAGGATAGTTACCACACACCACCTCGGCTACGTCTCCTTTTCAGGATGGAGTGCTATGGAGATGTATTACTTCAGCCCAGTGCTGAAGAGGATGTTCCTCTCTCAGAAGAGTGGGCATTCCCTGTGGCAGGTCACATTGCAGCACGGAGGAATAGAGCAGAAAGACCACAAATGCACGTGGCAGAAGCCTGCAGCAGAAGAGCTAAATTGGGATAAAAATACTGGGAAGTAGGAGGGTGCTTCCTGAACCCATGAAGCCTGGAATAGGGTACAGGCAGAAGTAACACATGAATTTTGGTGCTACCTACTAGCAGGAGCTGGAGAATAGGGCTGTGAGCTGCAGCCCTGCAAAACCAGGCTATTTATGTGGATCTGGAGCCAAAACAAAAAGGAACCCCAGTTCTTGAGGAAAGGGAACACTACATGTCTTGCAAGCAGACAGCCACATGTTAACCAGTTGGATTTTAACTGTCAACTCACCTCATTTGAGTTGTACATCCTGTCCTAGACAGACGTGCTTGTTTGTATTTCCTAAAGCTGAGTGATGGCAGTACAATTCCATGCTATGTTCTGAAGGGAGGCTCAAGCGAACATTTCAGAAGCAATAATCTAGATGACCTACACGCATCTTTTCCCATAGTTAATTTCCATTATTTAATGTAACTATATTTGTGCATAGTTATGAATATCTTTAGTGCAGACCTTTAAAAAAAATAAAGTGGTTCACCCAGTGTGAGAACTTCTTAAGTATGGTAACAGATGTTACGTTTCTGATGGCATAGCCATGCCATTCTCATACACTCCGCAGCAAGTCCCATGACCCCTCCACACACACAAGAGAGTCACAAATGCTAAAAGCAGCATCGCTGATTCTTGCTGAATCTTCCACTCACTGACAAGATAAAAGATGAAGGGCCACAGTTAGACTTCGGACTGAAGTAATACAGAGCCACGCACTTCAATGCCTTCAAGTTAGATCCCTGGCTCCGGAACAACAATAAGAAAAAGAAACAAACCCTGTAAGGCTTTAACTCTCCATGCGGCAGATGAAAAGGTCTCTGCAGCAGGACTCAAAGCGCCCAGTGCATTCAGCACAGCCGGCTCACACATCGACGAGGGAATGACGCCAGAAATCTCTCCTCTCTTGCAGATTCAACTGCTGATTTGTAGCCCTGTAAACAGATACCTCCGGGAATCAGATCCAAGCCTGGACC
>NW_010230087.1:0-10082 GCF_000690775.1 Eurypyga helias | reverse complement strand
GCATCGCGTAATGTCTCAGTGGTTGCTGCACCTGCAAAAGCTGTCCCTCTTTCTGCACCTCACCTTCCCAGCCCTCCTCCCTGCCCACCCACATGCCTCCTCCCTCCTAACCCCAGCAATCAAACCCCAGCCACCGGTCCTCAACCCCGCTCCCTCACAGGACTCTGCTGCTGCCCACCTGGAGCATGCAAGCACCCACGGCTATCCCCACCGCACTGCTGGAAGACTGGGGGGTGCAAGCTTTCCCTAATTTACATTGAGCAGTTTAGCTTCAGCCACTTCCTCCCAGGATAGGCATCAATTGCTGGGCACTGTCAGGAAGAGCTCGTGCCTCAAACCACTCTCTTTTACAAAACAACGGAGCCTGCTAAGCCTCTCTTCTTATCGTGGCCAATGCAAGTAGGAAAAAACCCACAAAAAACCCCACCAAAAACCCCCACTCACAACTGGCTGATATCAGATAAAGAAAATATTAAGAATAACTTATGTCTGGATTATAGGAGGAAAGCCATCTCGCAGTTGGATGATAGCAGTCAAGAAAAGACCGCGTCCCCTTTTCTGGATATATTAAGTTTTAATGCTCTCCACTGTATGACGCAGGGGTTTGTACAGGCTACAGCACATGTGCTCTTGAGTTTCTTCAACTGCTCTGGGTATGAGAAATTTGAGTACTTTGAGTAGTGTGGATATACTGAATATTCCTGGTCTTGAAGGTGGTCTCAGTGTCCACAGAAAAATCACCCTCATAAACAGCTAACCTCCTACCAAAATATTTACTCTGTATTTAACTGAATGATAGTCAGAGACAAGAAGAAGGGCAAGGGAGAGGTAACACAGTGTTCACCTCACTTGTTCATCATACTGATTTAAAGTACTTTTGACAACCTTCATCAAACTCGGGACCTTGGTATTTGTGAGATTTCCCTGTTCTTTCGTGGTCAGACATCTGATTGTCACACCAGCACTCAAACCGTCACCTCCCCCTGCCAAGAAACCCTATAAATAAATCAGTAAAGCACCCAAGCTTTGCACTTAGACCACAAAACACGAGGCTTGGAGCACAATCAAGTAACAATTAATGAAGCAGCAGACAGAAACACAGTAAATGAGACTTCATCAGCTTATCCTTTGTGGCTGCAAATTCCATAGCAGCAACCAAAAATTAATTCTTCCTTGAAGATGATCTTAGATGGTCGGAAAGGGTTGGGGATTTTTTTACTGCTCTGAACTAATCTTTTTCCAAAGCCATTCCCGCTCAGTCAGACAAAACACGTGACAAACTCCGAGAAACAAGCAGGGAAATTTTGGCCTTGGTGGAGTCAGTAAGAATTAAAGTCAGTGCTAAAACGAAGCCAGAAATTAGCAAGGCGTTTATCTGATGGATCTGTGAGCAGAACTCTTAAGTGACAAAACCAAGTTTACTGCTTCTCAAAATTTCCTGATGCAGATATGTTGGGGTGGGGGAGTTACAAGATCAAGTTGTAATGGAGAACTATTCCTTTAAAGAACCCACTGCCAGAAGAGCTTGCTGTCAAAAGGAAAAACGTGACCTTTAATAAAATTGTCTATAAATATACAAACCTTTATGATTTCTTGTCATTTATTAAAGTAAGACTTCTGCTATATAAAGCTGTCGACTTTACAGAGGCAAAGCTTTTAACACTGTTTAGCAATGGTTCAACTAGACATAGGGGCATCCACCAGTTCCAAGGACAGCAGGTGAGGCTCCCCTTCGCAACACACTGGTATTTCTGGGCCTCGGGCACACAGACCTCACTGACGTCCCCGATGCTACACTCGCCACACCCCATCCATGACCCAAGCGGGGGGAAGAAGAAGAACTTGCTTTTAACAGGCAGTAAGTTTGCTTTGGAGGCACGCTTATTAACTGTACAACACAGACACAAGGAACAGTAAGTCAAACACACAGATACAGCTTCCTGAACCAAGCGCAATTTATGTACGTACAGGCCTAAGAGCTCATTACAGCAGTAAAAGCACTTGCTGAAATAAAAGTGTTCTATCATAAATGCTTTATTTTCTATGAATATTAAAAAATACAGCTTGACTTTTCCATGGATGATGCTTTTTATATATATATATATACACACACATATCTAAACCCTCACAAATGTACACAAAAAAAAAAAAACCACCAAACCCTCACATAAACACACTGATGTGGGCAAAGCCCCTCTTTATCAGCAAACCTATGCAAATCTTATTAAAAAAAAACCCACCCCAAAACCTGAAAGTCTGCCAAAATATTTTCAGGCCAATTGCAAATGATCTGGAAGTCCATGCTGTCCAGAGTCTGGAAAAGGAGACAAATTTAATTTGACCTAGTTGATTTATACAGGGTCCCCAGAATGACTGCGAGACGCTCACTGGAAATACTGTTTTCTCCAAGAACAAGGGAGAAGTTGGGAAGTCAAGGCAAAGAGAAGAGGAGAGAGCCAACAGCAGACTACAAAGGCATCAAAGACATGGCTGGGAGAGATAAGTAGCAACTATAAATCACGTTCAAGTTATCATGTGCACTTGAGGCTTTTTTTTTCCCTTTTTAATTTACTTTAGTCTTTTTTTCCAACTCTTAACCCATTCATACCTCAAAAGTGGACAATTTGAAATGTTGATTTCAAGCATGCAGAAGCAAACACACAGAAAACAAATTTATTTCAGTAACTTTACAAAGAGAATGAAATGGCACCTGCAAAAGCTATTAGACTTCAGCACTCTAAATTAACGCACATCCCCGTCTGCTGTTACATACAGAGGCTTCTGAAAATGTAGAACAAGTACCCAGAAGATGCCAAACAAAGGATCTAAGACACCACTTAAACCCGATTAATCCACGTAATGGGAGTCACGGGGCTCTGACTGATACTGAGCTGATTGTCAGGAGTGCAAGCTTCCTAATAACTTATGTCCCACCTTCTGAAGTTTCCTGGCATTTTATAGTGGAAGAAAAATGAGAGCACCACACGACAGAGCTAGCAAAGGACCATATATACTCAGTTTTAAGCAATAAAGGAAAGACAGAATACACTAAGCACTGATACATAAAGTAATTTTTAACCTCCTCCTCTTTCACTGAGCTCAGGCCAGAGTCTTTATATTTGACAGCAGTCATACCACAGTTATGTCACCTCTGTATAGGCACACAGGTCCAATTAGAGCAAGTCAGATCTCCATCAGAACTGCAGAAGCATACGTGGATGTAACCTGCTAGTCACTGGCAAAATCTCATTCAATTGCCACTGTAAGTAAACTCACGTAGGCTAGCTGTATAAACATGTATTTTGATCAAAAATATGCTTACTACCAACTTCAACATACTTAGACATCTGAAAAATGCCTGAATAAAGAAAAAAAAATTTTTTCACAAAATGTCACTGGGAAACTACAGTACGAGATCTTAAAAAAATATAAAACCAACAAACCCCACATAAACGGAGAGGGTGGTGAGGCACTGGAACAGGCTGCCCAGAGAAGCTGTGGATGCCCCATCCCCGGAAGTGTTCAAGGTTAGGCTGGATGCAACCTAGATCTCGTGGAAGGTGTCCCTGCCCATGACAGGGGGGTTGGAACTAGACGGTCTTTAAGGTCCCTTCCAACCCAAACCATTCTGATTCTATGATTCTAAGATACCCGTTGCAAAGAGCACGCAAACCCCTCTTGCATTATTCTTTATTTATATAAAAAATTGAGAATTATTTCATCCCACAAATTTTTCCCTCCTTTTCTTTTCTTGTTTGGCCCTAAAAAAGTTAAGGGACACTAACCAAAGCAAGTGCAGAAAATTAATTTCTGCCATGCGGACAAATGATTTTGCAACAATAATTTCCATGGAAGAATCAATACCATAAAGCAGGAGTGAATTTTCCTTCCTATGTGCGCCAACAGCCATTACAGTACTGTTCTCACAAACAAGCACCTTGTATTAAGATCGACCTTTTACTTCCTCCCTCACTCTTAGCACATTCTGTTGCAGAGCTCCAAGTTCGAATTTGTCAGGCAAAATGCTTCACTTACTTCTCTGGATTGCTTATTTCATGCTACGCTGGAAATGATTATGTTGTTAACATAAGGAAGGCTGCAACTTCATTATCAGGTTTAAGTATCTGCCTTTCAGTTGCTTAAATGACAGTCAATTCGATTTTTGTAAAAGCACACAACTGCTCTCGAGTTGGGCTGGAGCTGAAGGGTTGCTACAACTCCCCCAAACAAGGTTAACGCTACCAAAGCATAGCGACCAGTACCCTTTCCCTCTCCCTTCTCAGGCCAGCAGTCAGCCGTCTGCCTCCTCGAAAAAGCACACAAAATTATTTTCTGCACTTGAAATAAGCATTTCTTCTGCTTCCTATCGAACAACATTTAACCAGGTTTACATTGCACTGCGACGCAATCACCTGTTATCACTATATCACTCAGCTACCTGCTGGGAAAAGAGCCTATTTGCACAAAAGCAGGCACAGGAGTGGAGTTCGTTACTCCCCTTGCCTTGCAAGAACTACACGTGGGAGAGGTATCACTCCTACCTCTTCTGCTGCTGTGGCTCCTCCTCACCAGATCATCGCTGAGCCTACCGTTTTCTTGCGCGCCTCCACAACACGCTCACGCACTGTGTATTTTAGTTCCACGAGGTTTTGGGGTTTGGGGGGTTCCCCGCCACCCCCACCCCTAAAGCCAAAGCCTGGGTGGGACACTGCCCTATTTCAAATTATGAGTCCTCTACAGCCTCTTCAGTATCAAAGACTGTAAATCAAAACTGGAAGAATATTAAAGAAATTCAAGCAGTTAAAAGCAGAACAATAAAGAGAATTAAAACCCACAAGTAATCCCATGAGGGACATTTTTTCCTCCCTCGTCAGGATACACATTTATCCTATACTTTGTTGTATCCAGCTGAATCAAGATTTTTCTATGTGGCAGGAGAAAGAAAATACTGCCATTTTATTCTGCTATACTTGATACATAGGGAAGATTTAGCTATTTGTGCATTATAATAATAATGTTCTCAATATCCTCATGTTCTTTAAAGTGAGCACTATTTAAAAACTAACTGGTCTGTGAAGCAAATACTCACATTTTTATAGTGGTATGAAAGCTCAGAGTTTAGTTATGATGTGCAAGTCCTGGAACACCCATGTTATTGTATCAACCTAGAACTGTGTCAACCTCACAACCAGCATGTCTTTAGCAAAAAACTTTTGTCTAAGATTTTATAGCAGATATGTCATTTATTCACATATTTAAAACATTTCCACCATCCAGCATTACACAGATCATAGAACAGTTTGGGTTGGAAGGGACCTTAAAGACCATCTAGTTCCAACCCCCCTGCCATGGGCAGGGACACCTTCCACTAGACCAGGTTGCTCAAAGCCTCATCCAGCCTGGCCTTGAACACTTCCAGGGATGGGGCATCCACAGCTTCTCTGGGCAACCTGTTCCAGTGCCTCAGCACCCTCTCCGGGAAGAACTTCTTCCTGACATCTAGTCCAAACCTCCCCACTTTCAATTTAAACCCGTTACCCCTTGTCCTGTCACTACAGGCCCTTGCAAAACGTCACCCCCAGCTTCCTTGTCGGCCCCCATTGTGATACATGATAAACTGTATCACAATTACAAATTATTTAGGACACAGGCATGTCCTACACAGAAGTTTTCCTTCCACCACTTGATCATCTACCCAACAGCATATCCCAAAACAAGAACTACCTGTAAATTTAAAACACAGCTTGGAAAACACTCCGTAACAGAGTCATGCAGAATCAACTACTGACAGCAAAAGGCTGCCAGCCAGCTGTTTCGCTCTGCACAGCCTAGTAAGGGGGTACCACCCCCACTTTTGGGGATCCCAGGCAACCCCACATCTCCCTGCCCACCGCAGAAACCTAACCTTCAGAAGCTGTTGGACTTGCTGTGCATCAAACCACTCGTGCAGGCACGTAACCACTCTCTAGGACACAAAGAGGAGCTTGAGCCTTTTACCAGCAAAGGCTGTGACATGAGCAGGAGCTTTTAGCAGATACGACAGACTCTCGGAAAACATCCGAGCAAGAATTTTCTAGAGTTGGAAGGGGAAGGAAAAATAAAAGAAAGGTAAAAATAAAAAGAGCCCTGGACAGTAGATCAGCCAAATAATAAAGAATTCCCTCAAGACTGTGTGATGAGCATATTCATTTTAGCAACCAGTCAGGCATGTGTATAAACCTGTTCTTTAACATCTCCCTACAGCTCTAATTAAAACACGAGGAGGCATTAACGACACTCTGTGTTATGTTCAGCGTTCAGTTCAACAAGCAAGAAACACAGCTCTCTAATCTAATGCTGTAACAGGTGTACTTTAAAGAAGGAAAGAACTCCAAAGTTTTCAAACAAAGTTTAACAAGCTAAGGCAAGCATCCCAGTATTTAATCCAAGGGAAAGCTACAACAAATAGCATCAGCAGCAGTCACGAGCTGATCCTCTCACCTCCTCCCGCTCCTCGGCAAACAGGGCGACTTAACACGTGCCAGCAGAGCCTCCGTAGCCGTGCTCCCAGCTCAGGGGCTCTTCCACGTCTTCAAACCCAAGCAAAGCTGGTACTATAGCTCCTCAAACGCAGGAGCTCTTGTTCAGCCCAAGGTCACACGTCCCGGACCACTCTAATCTCCAAAATCTTGTCTCTTACACACTGAAAGAGTATCTTAAAGGCTGGTTTTCCAGCTCGGATGCCATGTAGAGAAGGGCGACTTGGACGTAAATAAACATGAAAGCGCGAACAGCCCAGGGGAACAGGGAGGCGGTGAGTAATTACACAGCCATGGAAAGGCAGAGCCAGCAACCTGTGGGCCTGACATCTCTCCACAAGAGTCAACACCCAGGCTGTCATGTTACACTTCCCAAACTTCACTGACAGGTACCAGCTTACAGCTGAAGTATCAATAAAAATGGTATCTATAAACACACTTTTTAAGGGTTCTGAACATCCGAAGTGCAGTTGTAGCTGGAGGACAGTATAAAGAAAAGTCATTTTAAAGTGACAGCGTAATTGATCATTTAACGTGGATAAATATAAAAGAAATCACCTGTCCCCCTCTTTTTATTTTAATTAGAAGCATGAAGTTAAAGTCAGCTGTGTGCCAAAATGCCAAATTTCATCTAGTTATCTCACTTTTCAGAGGTGCCATCAAGCCCTACAGATCTCCGGCATCTCCCACTCCTACTGACCCCACCTCCACCAGCACAAAACCTGCCAGGGCCCTGACAGAGCATTTTATACGTCGGCTCTTCGAGATGCAAATAGCATCTGTTGGCTTCCATTACATAAATATCCCCAATAAGAGCTATTATTAACTTGATAGTTTCCATTTTAAGTAAAGTATGTCAAAATTGCATTTATGTCTCCAATTACATGAAGCCTCGTGTTATAAGCACTTCAGATCTTCAGAGAAGAAAAACACCACACAGTTCTCCAGAAATTCGAAAGCCGCCCAGTCCCCTTAGCTGTAGCTCCCACAAAAAAATATGGGCACAGGGAAGAGATTACACTGACATGATAAAACGGCACGTTTTGGGTAAGTCCTTTTCTGTCTGTAACGCAGGAAATCACCTGCATCCCTGACCCAGACAAAACAGCAGGTTTTTTTGTTATAAAATGCATCTAGAGAACAATACCCACGCTTAACAATTATTAATTAATTATTGGCTTTGACATTTCAGCTGAATACAAACACTGTTCATTTGTCCCGCATTTTATGAAGAGCTGGCATAACGCTACACTATCAAACTTCTTCAGGTAAGAGCCCCCAAAACCACATACCAACTTTTAAAGGACACTTGCAGGGAGTAAAGGAGAAGGACACACCACAGGAACAAGCGGATTATATAACGTTTTCATCCACGGATCATAAAAGGCGCACTACAAGAACGGGGACGCATTCCTACTCCAGATATATGCCAGGTCTCGCCGAGCTAACCAAAACTGTACTGACACCATGCCGTGCTCCTTACCCTCTGGGGCACGTCGGTCAGAAATTCGTTTCAAAGATTGAAATAAGCTACCTAAATAGGCCACGGGGAACACTGCAGGGGTATCGATTTCAAACTCAAACTCAAGGCAGCTTGTACAGCGTTTAACTTCACTTCTCACCAGCAGGTCTTACAAACCCAGACCTTTCCACCCCGGCCACGCCAGCCAAGAGTTCGGGTCGCCAGCCAAGACGCCCACAGGCCAGGCACAGCAAGCCCAGGGGACAAAAGCCGTGCAGTGCTCAGCACCGCACACACACGGTGGCCATACGCACGCCTGCCTGCCCACGCGTACGTGCCTAAAGCCGTACAGGTGAAAGGAGCAATACTCCACCGTAGCCAAGCAGCCTCTGTAAATTCTCCTCCCTAAGCAAACCATCCAGCCCTGTGAAAATTACGTGTATTTTAAAAAACAAAGCAGTAAGCCCATAACAATCTCGGGCATCCCAATAAACCCCAGATGCAAACTTCCTGATTTTCTGCCCTGGAGAGGAAGCCAGCAGAACCGCAGAGAAGGAAAAAGCAGACTTTATTCTAACGCTACACTAACATCCTCTAGCCCAGACTTTTACACGCACAGCGGATTTTCATGAATTTAATGAGATCCCAAATGAATGAGCATCCTTACCAGTAAATGCTACCGCTTATGTTCCTGCATCAGCTCTCTAGCAAATCTTTGCAGACACCTGATACATATACATAACACAAATAAAACAAACAAAAAAACCCCACAGTTGCGCTGACTGACCGAGCTCGGGAACTTTTCCTGCTGGGGGAGGAAGGGAGGTCTGTCCTGTTTGTAAAAGGAACTTAGGAAGAGGAAAGATCAAATGAAGGACAGGTAACAGCTCATTATTTTGATGCCTTTTACTGCATACAAAGCCAAACTTCTGCAGAAGAGACCTTTCTTCTGCTTTGGCATTAAAACCAGGGCATGTCGTGTCTAGTCTGGAAAAAGGTCAGAAGTTCAGTAAAAAAAAAAAAAAAAAGCCACAAAACTTTGGATCCTAAAAGCACTAACTTGCTTTTAATTTGAAAAGGCACTTTCTTTAATGAAGCGACTTTAAATCGCGTTTTATCCCTTCAGTAAGTGCAGGTGAAGGCTTTTCTGACACCCCGCTAAGGCACTCTGTGGCAGGCCAGATAGTTATGCTAATGTGCCTTCACCCAGGCCGACCCTTGCTCTCTAAACCCCACCCCGCTCTCTCGCATTTTCAGGTTAGCTGGAGGTATCTCCGAGACGGGGTCTCGCTCTGTAGAGCTGAACAGGTGCGCTCGAGATGCTCTACGGAACAGCCCACAACGAGCGCCGAGGTGACGTCAAGAGTCGGCTGCAGATAAAACGTGTCGCACGCGCCAAGACAAAATACAGTCCTCTTCATCTTCCAGTTTTAGTGCAAAGGCTCTTTTACGCTAACAGAGAGGCACAACAGCTTTCAAGTTCCTAGTGTATCCTAATTGCAACTGGATGCCTTCTCCAGCATTCCCTTCTCCTGAAGGTGAAAAAACAAAAGGCTTTAAAGTACAGCACTAATTTAGCGACATTTTAATTTAAGCACACGGCCACTCATTAAAGCAATTTGCGAACAATAGCTGAACTCTTCAAACAAGTATAAATGCTCTTCAGAAAAGAACTGGAGTTAAAGACCAGAAAAAAGCAGCGTTTACTCTTCCCATTAGGATGTGTTTTAAGGTGCCCTGTACCCAGCTCTCCCGTTAATCATCACAGAATTATTCTCAAGTGCTATTTTTGCTACATCCCCGGCCACCGTGCGTCCGTAAAACGAAGCCGTGCCTTTGCAGAAAGACGAGCAGCGTGAAGGCAAACACCGGGCGAGGGAGGAAGGCTTTGATTTGGAGGAGGGGAGCCGGGACCTTCCCGCTCCTACAACCCCAGGCACAAGGGGCACCCGGGCGTCATCCGCGCCCGCTGTCCAGGGCAAAACTTACCTCGGCGGCGGGCCGGGCCGGGCCCGGGGAGGCTGCGCTACCGCTTCATTGTCAAACTCAGTTCTAGCAAGTTCCTCGACATGCCGGCGGAGCGGTGCTCGGCGCGGACAAGC
>NW_010230086.1:61611-87755 GCF_000690775.1 Eurypyga helias | reverse complement strand
CCATTCTATAATTCTATGATTCTGATATTTTGCTAACAACCTTCTGTAAAACACATACACACTTATTTTAAAAGGAAAATTTTCATAATCCAGTAAAAACACTTCTAAGTAGAACAGATTAATAACTTATATAATGTATCTTAGAAAAATGAAAGTGAAATCTTATTTTTGTGCATTATTTTGACATACACGTTGGAACCTAAATAAAATCCTTCCTTTCTTCTTTTAAGTTTTCTAGTTTTAGGGTAGTCTACTTTGCTAATCAACATCTATATGGCTGCATTCTCCCTTTTCAGATCTGGGGGTAATAGAGGAACTACATAAGCTGTGTAATCATCCTTCTTTACAACAGCTTGCTGACAAAACTGAATATATCGGTGTGTTCATAACCGTGTCCAGAAACTCTGCTGTTTTCCATGCTTTACCTGCATTGTAACCAAATAGGTATGAAGAAAGATCCTCTGAAACATTCAAAAAAGATAAGCACAGGAAGCAGTTACAACAACCTCAGCCTTCCCAATTCCACTCCTAAGAAAAGGAGAAAAATAAACCAGGTTTTGGGGTTTTCTTAAGGGCTGCTCATTGTGAAACACAATCTGATGACACTCTCCTTTCTAGAAAAAACATGGCAACATGAACACCAAGAGAAGATTTAAAGGTCATTATTCGCTATTATCGTGAGACAAGTCAAAACCCTATTTTGGAATTTGAAGATTGCTATGTAACAGTGCAGAAATGGGGTAGCATTATGCACAGTGCACAATGCTCCTAGAGATCAACAGCAGTAACAGGCAACATAAAAACAGATAAAAGAAATCAAATCCATTTGAAAAGATGTTGCACAAATTTGCGTGTCTGAACTGGCAAGGAAAAATGGTTTTTTCTGATCAGAAATCTGTATATCTCAATCTGTTTCAAAGAGTGAAGGATGCACATGTAGATGTTTACGAATGTTCAGTGTGATTTTACTTGACACCTAAAAAGTGAATTAGTTAAAGCTGAAGTTGCACATAAACGACATTAGCATATAAAGTGGTCAGGAGTGAAAACACTTCCTTAGGATGATATTCACAATGAACTAATACATTGATGACATCTACACAGCAGGTATAAATTGGGTGATGAAATCCAAACAGCAGGTTTAACACTTTGTAAACAAGTTTTTTCAGTACATATCTGGATACAATAGATATTTCTGTAGATATTTGGATACAATATTTCAAACACAGGGAGAAAATTTCAGAGTTTGGTTTGAGATCAAGACTTTTTTGATATTTTTATATGTTCAGTACAGGAAACTATTTGAGGTGGTCAGGAGGGACTCTGATCTACCTAAAATTCACACTTACATCATTGTCTGTTGTCACTTTCAGCTTTGGTTGAGAGCATGGAAAAGAGATTTGTATCCCTAGAAACATTCACAACAACAGACAAGTTGAAGTCTTTAAGATAAAATTGTAAGAGACAACGTCATCGTGGTCATGTCAGGCTTTCATACTTCAAGATGGGCCGAATGCCTTTAGCAGATGCCAACATGCCAAATTTTGTTTCCTGCATGATGTTCTTACCATATGAAACCCTGCCATGAAAAACATCCCTCCACAAATCCTCCACAGTAAGTCAGCCAAGAAGGCAAGGGACTGAAATGGGGAATATGTGGATCTTGCCTGTCCAGCTTTGAGGTGCTGCTAGCAGGTGTGCCAGCTCAAAAACTATTCCCAGCAGATTGGTGTTTTTTTGGCCCCTTCAACAAGTCAGGTTTCTGAGCAGCCTTTTTTTTTTTTTTTAATGTCCGCTCCATATATGTGCAATGAGAAAGTAAATAGCCTATTAAATAAATAAATAAATAAATAATACGCGCACACACCCCCATCCCTCCCCCCCAAAAAAAACAACCCACAAAAATAGCCACCACAGAGTGGAAATAAATGTTTTAAAGGGATGTTCTATTTAATTGATTTCTCTTGTCATTTGGTCTGTGTAAAGGGTTCCCCAGGTGGCTTCACACAGTGAAAGACCAAAGAAAATGCACATCAATTTTGTAATTTTTCTTGTTAACATCCATTACAGTAGCAAGCTGTGGATACAAGTAACAGATACAAAAACTACATGGTTGATTTTAGGCTCAAGAGGTTTTTTCCATGCAGGAAAAGAACAAAGCTATCCAAGGGAAACATTCATTACCTTATAAACAACTTCATCAGTATCATATTATTGAAGTGCCTCAACAAACTGCATTTCTTCTAGATATTCTAAAATTCTTCCATTAATACAATTAGATTTTTTTCCTTTTCTCCTCAGATTTGCAGCAGTGTTATTAGCCCTGAGAATGACTCAGAGAAAGAAATATACCTGCTCTTAATTTGTGTACTTAGAAGTGCCATTAAATTTGCCTGCTTACAGAAGTAACATTCCCTACTTTTCCAGCAAATCAACACATTTGACATGACAAAAACCCAAACCTGGAATGAATCCAAACCCCAAAGTGAGATCCAAGCCTACCTCAAACTTCTCTAAAATGTTGAGTAATTTAGAGCAAGGGTGGCAGTTTGGGTACATCTCTAACCCAAACCTCAAACTGAAATTAGCGTTTGATTCAAAGTGTTAAAACTACAGGTTCCTTCTTATTCTGTCCCAATCATTTGGTTCATTACTTTTCTGAGGTACAAACTACTCAAGCAGGAATTGCCCGACAAGTTTTTCACTGAACAGTGGTTTAATCCTTTCTGCACAGACATAACATGAGAGGTGATACGATAAAAGTTTGCATTCACAGATAAAGCATTTGCAGTTGGAAGTGGCCTGCACTGGGAATTCCTTAGGAGGCCTCAAAAACCACAAAATGTACAAACTACTTCTTCCCTTCCAGGGCCCTTCTTTTTTTTCTTTTTTTTTTCTTTTGCAATGCGCAGTTTGAAACTTGAACCCGTTTCAGGAGTGGGGACTGGAGTTTAGCAGGAGAGAGAGGAAAAGAGGAAATTTTAATGCCAACAGAAGAAACACACCAGTAACACTCCAGAAGTATGGTCGGTTGTAATTAATAGCACAAAGTTGCAACTTGCAGCTGACATTGGTTACAGTAGAAGGTCAGCAGCCTGCTGCCCTCTGCATTTACCAATTTGGAAGATTGTTTCAGACTGTCTTTCCCACTCCCATGTACTCCCACTCCCCTGGGTTTCTCTGGCTAGCTGATCCTTGCAGCATTCTTTCCTTTTATTGCCTTACCGTCTCTATAAACACTGGGCAAAACTCCCAAAGGCAAATTAATTCAATGCACTACCTCTCCCTGCCTGTTTCCCATCCTTCTCCCTCACCACCTTCACATGCCATTATTATTTTTATTGCTTCTGTGGGATCAGGGCTGACGGGACATCATTCACCTCCCTGAATCTGGGTGCACGCCCCAGCCAGGTCCCAACATCTTGAGGCAGCAACCAGGACAGGTAAATTAGAAGGGAGCAGCAGCCTGATACCTGAACTGTATTAGAGACTGACCCCCAGAGAAGACCTTAGAGACTGCCTGTAGTGCTGTTTCAACACAACCAGGACACTGCTTGCATATGCACTACCTAGCTGTAAGGCCTGATCCCCACCGCAGCCTCTGGGCACTATAACGTTATTGCTAAATAACACTCAGCCACGTTGTAAGAGCTAGCAGGAAATTAAATCCCTTTCAATTTTTCTTGTTTTCTTCCCCTTTTTTTCCAAGAAAGCAAAACCTGAAAGTTTCTGTCCCCCAACTCTGATTGGCGGGACACTTAGCAATTCTTACATGAAAAACACAGAGACACTTCGAAAACCACTTTTCTAATGGAAATCTCTATAGGAAGGTAACGATTCCTGGCAACACTTCTCACTTGTAGCTGTTAAACACTTCTCACAAGAGTTACATGCTTCTATGAACAGCTCAAATACCAATTATGCCTTGGAGACCCAAGAAACAGCATGACTTGCCACCTGGACTCCTTCCTGTGTGATCTACTCTGTGATCCTGCTCTGGCAGAGGGGTTGGACTAGATGATCTCTAGAGGTCCCTTCCAACCCCTCCCACTCTGTGAATCTGTGAAATTACCCCTGTGCTGCTGGTGCTGAACAAATACCTAAAACTTTCCTGAAGAAATTAAAATCCAGATGTGGAGAATCGAGTGGAAAAGACAACTTCAATAGTCTTGGAGACTCATCCTAATGCAAGGCCTGTCTCAGAGCTGGGAGCAACGTATGAGTAACCTGTGTCTCTACTACCTTCAAGATAAACCCAGGTGGAAGGGATAGGAGACTGGTTCTGCTATGGTTCCTCAATATTTTGACTGCTGTTTTCACAGACAGTGTTAAGGCACTCAGAAGGATGCAGCCAGTGAAGTATGCTAGGGCTAAAGAATGTCTGAAGTTGTTTGAAATTCAGGACAAATCCATGGTAATGGGAACTTGAGTTCATTGCTAACAACGTAAATGGTAGACATTGAAGTTATACGACAGCCTGGCAAGAAGACATGCAGTTGGGACCATCCAGAGTAAAAGTAGTATGCAGCTGAGAGGCAAGGTGCTGCTTCATGAAAGGCGGCTGCATGCATTGTTGTCGTGCGCAACATAGCTCATAAAACTTATGAGCCATGCTGGACGGTGTGACCTGAGTGCCGTTTGTTCAGCTTCATTGACTGGGCAATTAAAAACAATCGTGCACTTGGAAAGATAACACTTTCAATCTGTAGTGTGGCTTGAAAGCCAAACCGAATGTACACTGAATAACACACAGGACTTAAAAAGAAAAAACAGAAAAAAAGAAAACAAACAAGGAAAAACAAAAAGTCTGCAGAGAAAAGCAGATCCCAGGACACAGTGTTTCTGTATGGCCACTCCACAATGAAACACCGCTGCAATTTACTGTGCCTGTGGACTTGACCCCTCTCTTCTCTCAGTTACAGGCAGTAGTCCCGTGGTGGACAGTAGGTTGGTTTTGTTTAGTTCTCAGATTGCACTATGTTCCTTTCAGGAGAAGCATTCGGGTGAGCTCACCCAGCGAGAGGGAGGGAGGGGTGTGCTGAGGGCTACAAGGGAAGGGAGCGTGCCCTGGGAAAGGCTGAGTGAGCAGCCACACAAGCCAGATGTGACAGAAAGAATGTCTCGGCGACAGGAGGAGGCTGCAGTGCCGCCAAAACTCTGAAGGTTATAGAATCCAATTCAAAACAAGCATGGGACCTACCTGCTAGGCCACAGTGGGAAGTGGGAAAGCTGTGTATAAACAATATTTTTAAAAAGAAACCTATTCTGTCTCCCTCTGACATTTTATGTTTCTCTTTCAAAAGTTAAGTGCCCTACTGTTTATTTTTATAAAATCTAACTTTTTTTTTTTTAAAGTCTTCTGTTCTCACACTGGGAGATGATCTCAGCATATTCATCTCAAACCTCTGTTTAACTTGGTTCCTGTAACATATCAAGGATTATGATCTTACTCACTAAACCCTCTTGCAAGAATTTTTACAGAACAGGGACTGGCATTTTCCCTTACAGACTAGAACAGTACCCTAACAGATAAGCTTCTCAGAGAAGGCATGTGCAAGCCATTGCAGAGCATTTTTTATTATTCACAGGCACTTGAAGTTCTTCACAGAATAAAGCATAAGTCCTGAAAGTATCTTAAGCAATGAGCAATCACTTAACACTACAAAGGACCGGACGAACCAAGAAAGTATCGTCTGGGCTGCTTGGGTGAATATAAATAGCACTTCCATAAATAAATATATAGCAAATAAATAGCAAATTTCAAATATAGTTTGCAGACTACAGTCTGCAAAAATAGTCCCAGCAAAACAAAGAGTAGTTGAAAGATGAAAATATCTATTCAGAAACAGCCTGGACTGTTGTATTTGCTGTTTTTAATCTCAAGTTCTGCTTGAGTTTTCATTTGACTTCTCTAGAGAGGACTAAGAAGAAAACTGTAACAAATGGGTTTATCGGAAGTGTTACATGACTCTTATGAGTGCGATACTGCCAAAAAGGTATAAAAAGAAGAAAATATTTGGCAGTAGTAGATGAAGTTGAAGGGTTAAATAGTGAAGCTTGTAGGGACCAGATCTGAAATAACTACTGGAACAATTAGAGTTAAGCAGTACAAGCAGTCATCTGTCTGAGGCCAAAGCTTATGGAAGGCCAACAGTGTTCTGGAACTGAATACTTTTTAATAAATGCAAAATGTTACAAGAAGAAAAGGCTTGAGGAACTCCACAACAAAGGGAAAAATACTAACCAGGTGGAGCTTCACATGCTATTGCAAACAGCAAAAGTCAACACCAAAACCAGCGCATGAGAAGAAATGCAGCCTCTTACATCATTTTGCAAGCATTACCAAAGTGAACAAAGAGAATGAAAGAGCCACTAGTTCAGGTAAATTTTTCAAAGGAGAGATGGATACTGTAGTAGGGGTCATCATTTGAAATGTCACTCTAAACACAAACGCGCATTAGTTTTCAGCTAACAGGACGAACGGAAGGAATTTCAGGATACAATGACCAGAACAAGTAGAATTTATTCTTAACAGCTGCAGCATTTGTTTTAGACAGAAACCTTTGAAAGTCCAGGTGCAGGATACCTCAGGGCCTAATCAGGCATTCTTATGGAAGTCAGCTATTAGATGCAGTATGAATATTTGTAATTGCATTTTGTGCTGTTGATTTAAGAGTTGTGGAGTTACGTTCTGGCTGGGGGAGGAAGAAATGATAACACAGATTGTCTCTCTCCATGGCAGACAACCTGGACACAGGGGTTTTGATGTCATACCCAGCTAGTCAGCATGAGTTGGAGACTAAAGTGCTTGTTGCACAGGTGCCACAAACTGTCACCCCTGAGACTGAAAGGGAGGCAGGGCACTCTCTCCTTCAGTTTACATCAGTACATGAGACGAGCAGATGTCATGCTTCACGAAAAAATGATTATCACCTGGCATTAGGAAAAGACTTTTCTTATGGTTAAGCTCTTCCATGATTTTGTGCCTTCCAAGTAATTTATGCCATAAACTGAGACACTTGGAAATCGTTATAGAAAGCTTGCCCTGGGTGGTTCGTTGGATTGTTCCACTACCATAATTGTTATCATTAAGCTACAAAGATTCCATGAAGATTTGTGAAATAATTTTGTTGAGTCAGAGGTTCAAACAGGCTGAACAAGGAGATGAGCATGAGAGCAGGGACTGTGTGAGGTGTTTTGCATTCTTCTTCCCAGTTCAGGAGCTGCTCTGTCAGAGTCTCTTCTGGCTAGGTTTCTACAGATCAGTTGTTAAGTGCCGAAAAGATATTAGAACAATCAGAAATATGTAAAAAATATCCCACAATTTGTCTAATTATATTTAAACACCTTAATATCTACAAAAAAATAAAACTTTGAGTTTTCTGTGTCTCCATTTTCTGATTACTAAAATATTTTCATACTTCATGATTGTGTCCAATCACACACAAAACAAAAAAATAACATTTCATATTGCTACCATAAAATAACCTGAAATTAAGGAAAAGATTAGTTAAATCATGAAACACATGATTGCTGTTTCATTTGCAGATACATATCGCACTCCTAGCACAATTACTATATACTGCAGAACAAAGCCCTACTGACAATGCCTGATGTGATTTTCTGGTTTGTTTCCTCTCATGTGTGATCATCCTGGGTCGGGTTATTCATTTGAACACAAATAAAATACTAATCTTCAATATTTCTCCACTTCTGGTGTCAGTGGACCCAAAAATGCACATTCACCAAAACGAAAATTTGTTGAATATATTTTAAATAGAACAGACTTCAAAAATATTATAAATATGAATTCTTCAATCTCTTCTAAAAATATAAATTTTTCTCAAAGAGTGAAGAAGATAATGCTTTCTTATAAAAGACAGCAGTTTCACTATCAATTCAGGCAAAACCAAGAACATAAAGTGTAGTACAGTATAATTCTTTAATATTAATAATAAAAATCTTGCTGCATGAACACAAACATTAATAGTAACTGTTCTAATAATTTCAGTATTGGTATCTTCTTTTCTTAGAACATATGCTGGCTACAATGCAAGATGGAGTTTAAAGAGTTACAAAGGCTATGCAAAAATGTTTGTTCCAGAGGCCACTGAAGGAAAGGATATATCATGGGAGTGGACTTAGACTCCTATAGAGAAACTTCACACACACCATGTAATTGCTGTCCCAAAGATCTATTACATAAACAGCACCTAGACTTGCATTCATTTTTTTTTTTTCTGCAGATAGGAAGACAGTGGTTGCTGTATGAGGTGTTCAGGTCAGTGACGGAAAGAGGGAACAGGTAAAAATCATAGAATCATGGAATCACATAATCACAGACTGGTTGAGGTGTAAAAGGACCTCCGGAGGTCATCTGGTCCATTCCTGCTCAAGTAGGACAATCTAGAGCTGGTTGCCCAGAAACATGCCCCGGCAGCTTTTAAATATCTACAAGGATGGAGACTCTACAACCTCTCCAGGCAACCTGTGCCAGTGCTTGGTCACCCTCACAGTGAACAGGTGCATCCTGATGTTCAGACAGAGACTCTTTCGTTTCAGTCTGTGCCCATTGCCTCTGGTCCTGTCACCGGGCACCAATGGAAAGAGACTGGCTCTGTCCTCTTTGTACCCTCCCTTCAGGTATTTATATATGTTGATAAGATCCCCACTGATCTTTCTCTTCTCCAAGCTGAACAGTCCCAGCTCTGTCAGCCTTTTCTCATAGGAGAGATACTGCAGTCTCTTCATCATCTTTTTTGGCCTTTTGTTGGACTTTGTCCAGTATGTTCATGTCTCTGGTACAGTGGAGGCCAGAACTGAACTGAGTATTACAGCCCTGAGTAGAGGGAAAAGATCACTTCCCTCGACCTGCTGACAATATTTTGTCCCGTGCAGCACAGGATCCCATTTGCCTCCCTTGCTGCAAGGGCACGTTGTTGGCTCATGTTCAACTTCGTGTGTGCCAGGACCCCCAGGCCATTTTCTGCCCAGCTGCTTTCCAGCTGAGGAGCCCCCACCACACAGCAATGCAGGGCGTTGTTCCTCCCCGGGTTCAGGACCTTGCACGTCTCCTTGTTGAACCTCATGAAGTTCCTGTTGGCCCATTTCTTCAGTCTGTCAGGGTCTCTCCAGACAGCAGGATGATCATCAGGTGTATCGGCAGCTCCTCCGAGTTTTGTGTCAGCAGCAAACGTGCTGAGGCTACATCCTGCACCATCATCCAGATCCTTAGTGAAGGTGTTTAACAAAACTGGGCCCAGTAATGATCCTTGGGATAAATTGCTAGTTACTAGCCTCCAACTAGACTTTATTTCACTCTCTGGGCCTGGTCATTCAGCCAGTTTTCAATCCACCTCACTGCCTTTTTGACTAAGGACTCCATAGACATCTCAAACACAGGATGAAGTCAGTAACAAATTAGCAGGGAAGAAAAGCACATTGGGTGATTTCCACTTCATTACAGGAATGTTTATTAACTGGACAGCACAATAGGATTCGTTACATGCACTATACCACAGCTTAAGCCTTTCAGAACCCTACCTTACCACACAATTTTCCTGTCTTCTCCCAATCTGTATTTTCAGTTCAAGAATGTCACATTTACAAGCAAAGAAAAACAAACAAACAAACAAACAAAACAAAAAAACCCCAAACAACAAAAAACACAACCAAACAAAAATACCAAAACCGAAAAACAAACACAAAACAAGCCCGATATGAGCAGTGCTTCAGGTCAGCTCTAATTTAGCTAGGAATTTGGAGTTAAGCACTATGTCACACATTCTGATATTTAGTCATTCCTGGTTTTTCTCCTCAGTGTGGAAAGGCTAATTGTTTTCTGAGGTACTGTCATGTTCCAGAAGTGGCTGGGAAGGAGTCAGATAATTAACTAAGCTCCTGCTGAGAATGTAGACCTTTTCCCCTTTCTTTTCCCTTTCAATAGGTTTCTTTTTTTCCCCTTCTCGGGGCCATTATTAACATTTCCTTAACTGTTACAAATTGCAGGGAGTGGACAACCTCAAATCTAACATGTAGAAATGCAAATAAACAGAAAAAAGATTGTCTCGTAAAGAATTCCTTTAAAAAGGTTCATGTTCCATAACAGAATATTAAAACAATGTAGGTGCAATCACAATTAAAAATCCTGTGTTTTATTAAAAATAAATCTTGCTCAAGGCATCCATTACTCATTTCCAGATTTAACAGCAAATAAGGGCTCTTCAATTGGACTGTATCTGGCAGCTGTCAATAACATGGTATCATTTGACAGCTATCTTGCAGTTTTATAGGTATTTTATTGTTATTTTCTGGCACTCAAGTCCCTGCCCCAAATCCTGGTATGAAGGAGTAAGTAAGGAAGGCTGCATACCCTTAATGAAGTACCTTTTTTTCTACATGTTGTTTGCTAGCTCGGTTCATAGCCACCATGCTTGTTTGTTAGGAGCACAGATGCTGGTATTTTCTCTGCCTGACCTTCTCTGATTTCTCCATCGGACTTTCTTCCAGGCCTGAGCTTCTTCCCATGCCAGCAGTTTGAAAGGACACCTTCTGGCAGGCATCAAAGCCCATCTGGAGAGACAAATGGGATACTCCCAGGTAACACACCATAACACTGATGCCAGTTCCTCCTCCGGAGTGTGGAAGAAGCACCTGGTCTTCATTAACATCAGTGCTATGGTTAATGCATTGCAGGTGAAAGTGTGTAGCTGAAATCTGACAAAACACCTGTCTTTCACAGCAACATTAGATCTGTCTAGTGTGGGACACTACCCCCTCAGGTATGTTTTATCCTGCCTTGAAAGCCATAGTACGCATTGTCCTGTAATTATGAAATCAGAGTCATCATTTTCTGGGAAGAATTCTTTAACAAATTGTACCTAATTACTCTGAAATTACCTTTAATTCATGGTAAAAGCATGGCTAAACTCTGTTCAACAACACCTTCCTTTTTATCTTTATGCAAATATGATTACACACTATCAAACTGGCACAACCAGTCATAATAAACAGCTGCAGCTAGTTCTCTGGTAGTAAATAGGAACTGGACACGTGCCACAAATTATGTTTTCTGGAATGTTGCATCAAAAATTATTCAGTTCATTCCCCAAAAACATTAATTTTTTCCCTCCCACTCAAGTCAAGAGTGTTTGGATTTGAAGAATTGGTTCAGTCCATTATGCAGAGCAGAAACAGCAGAGGAAATTGAATCTGTCTCTCAATTTCTTCAAATATGGTAAGCATTTGAAGCAAAAGCTTGAACTTATATCCCAATTTATTACCTCACTGAGTGAAAACACCGGTTCTAGATCTTGCTTAATTAATTTGTTGCAGAGTAAGATACAGATTTGTACATACATACAATTCTCCCTTTTTTTTTTACTGTTCATATTATCAACTTCATACAAGGTGTCCATTTAGATATGTTAAGAAGATAAAGTATTCAAAAGCAGAATTTACCATAGAAAGGAGAAATACAAACTATTTCACTATGTAGCTACTTCAAAAAAACTAGTCATGAGAAAAATCTTTCCTCAAATACAAATAATTCATCACCATGTCATAGGTTGTCTTTGGACATGAGAAACTTCTTTCTGAAACAAGGTTATCACAAGTTGGTTTTTTCACTTTACTGTCTTCTTCCAATCATGGTGCCATTTAGAAGACAGTTTTAAACACATTTTCTTCTAAGATGACTAATTAATATAAATATAAGTCCCTAGTAGAACCCACTCAAGGACCAGCAATGGTGAAATTGACTTTTAAGGAATTTATACGCAATAGCAGCTTTCTTCCTCCAGGCAGATGTGTTTTACAGTGAAGCCAAACATGACGTATCTAGTAACATTTTTCTCTTCCTTTCTTTCCTTTTCTTTTTTTAAATTTTTTTACCTTTTTTTTCTTGTTAAGTAGGCTGTGGGAACTGCCCTTTGTGTTTGAACAGAACACAGTAAAGCAAGATCTCAATAATGAGTAGTCATTCAGAAATTTCTGAAATACAAAGAATCCTGATACTTCCAAATCTTTCCTTACACATTTATCATGTTTAGAATGTACGTTTTCATTGGGAAATTGTCTCTTCAGAATGTTCTCTCAGAAACTTGGAGCAATACAATCTCAAAACAGTTAAAATATGGAATAGCAGCTGAGACAACCTACTGTTATTTTATTGTTCAGCATTTATTTATTTTAAAAGAAAACTCTTTAGATGGCTCTTTAGAAAGTACACTGAACTTTCTCTAAACAATTTTATTTATGGGGTTTCTTTTTCCAGTATGAGATGCAACCGGTAGGCCATAAATCAGCTTTCAGAATTTCTTTAATGAAAACATTCCGTTCTCACTTAATGCTTCCAGTACAGGATCATATTCCCTTCTCTGTAGTGAGAATGTCTGATTGTAGTTAAACAACGTTAAACCACGACAAACTCAAAGTAAGACTACTAACTACTATAATCACAACTTACCTGCTCCATAAATGTTTTCAGCAGTTTATTACTTGTTCAAATATGTTGTTAAAATGTGGCCTCATTGTACAGTGACTGTCCAGCTTTAAAGGAAATATTTTCAACATCTCAAGACTTTGTGTGGCCAACTTTATATAAGCATGTCACTGAGCAAATAATCCCTTCATCTTTTTTATTAAGTTTTTAGCTTTCTTATTGAAATAAGAATAATTCCTTCATTATGTAGCAACAGAGCTGCAAAGCTTGTGAGCACACTGATCTGCAACATTTTGATAGTCTTCATCTGCAGAGTCTGTATGAGTCCTGTTTCTTTGAGCGGGTGGCAGAAGACGAGTAATGAAAAAGGATTCAGTTGCATATATGAAGCAACTTTCATCAAAAGGTCTCTGTTAAGCAGTTAGACTTTGTTAGATGTAGTTCAGACTCAGTGATCCCTTTCCTACTACAGTATTGAGCCATTCAGCTGAGAAACCTCTCATTCAAGGTTGTTAGAGACAGTATGGTGTATAGGCGAAAGGCCCAGTGGCATGGGAGTGCTTTAAAGGGTTCATGACATCAGTATTGTTCTGGGCACAGCTATCATATAGCAATTTTTGCTCCTTTCATGGAAAATTTCACTCTGGATGTTTACATCCCAAGACCCACTAATAGGCAAGTCATTAGCACCTTTGCCCACTCACCCACAGCTGTGGATAGGCCAGCTGTTGCACAAGCACAGCTGCTTCCTTCTTGTAAGTTCTTTGTTCTAGAGCCAAATCCAAAGAACAGTTTCCCTCCAGCCCAGCCTCAAACCAAAAGCTCCAAAGTACCACAAAGCAGTCTACTCTGACATATTTTCTGGCAGCACAGGAATCCAAGACTATTTCCTAAGGTAGTTACATGTAGAGAATTTGAGCCCTTCTTACAGTTTCACACCCTCTGTGCTTGCATGTATCTCAAACACACCCCCAGAGAAAGCCCTAGAAGAACTACCCAGAAGTGTAGGGCAAACATTAACAAACTTGTGTTGAAACAATTGCCTTTTCCATGCGGATATGGCCTTTATTTTTCTCCTCAGTATCCTTATACATCTTTAACATTTTTTTCTGATAATTCCAGCAGCTTCTGACTCTTATATGCCTGGTCATATTAATTTACTTTCTTTTAGTGGAGAGGTAATAAAAGGATTATAATTTTCCCTTTATTGTGCAATTTTTTAAAATGGCTGATAAGTAACAGGTATTTAAAAACACCAAATATTTTTTGGACCAAAAATGAAACTAGAGAATAACTATTTTTAGGTACAAATTACATAAAATCTGAGTCAAAGACAGGCCAAGTTCAGTGCTGTTCCAGAGGAATGGTTCAGCTGCCTATTCAAAGGCCATAGCTGTCCCAGCAAGCTAGCACACATCCCAGTCCAGACCAGTGCCCCTGCCTGCTCCCTCTCATCCAGTCAGAGAGCCATGTAGGGAGTTATACCCCCCAAGGGTACTGGAGATGCAACAAGAGTTGGAGGCTCAAATAGGTTTAAAGGTGGCAAGTGCGGTTATGGTGGGGTTGTGATGGAAGTTGAAATAGGACTCAAATTCACTTAAATCCAGGCATCATTCATTTTGTTACTTTCATTCTTTGTCTGATTGTCATTGTAATTCAAACTCTATCCTTATCAGAATTCTTTAATGATCCTAATTTAATTCTGGTTGACCTGCTCCCAGATGGTCTAAAAATGCCACAATCTTGCAATTTACAATAAACTTAGAAAAACCCCACATATCTAAGTGATATAAAAGCAGTTCCTTTTAGTTACAGTACAATCAATATTGTTTGCAAGTGAATTCACTATTGTGTGTTGGCACGTGTATTCACATGTGCATATATTATGCCAGAAAAAAATATTTTAAATGAGAAAAGATGGTAAAAACAGACCAGGCCAAAATAGTAAAAGAACCTTGGGGATGTTTTTAGGAGAAAGAAAGAAAAGTAACAATATTTATATCTGAATAAATTCTGGAAACTCAAATATATTTTATGTAACATAAAATTACCTATATTTGTGATGTAACTGTGAAGTTTTCAGAGATTTTATTCATATAAATACTGTGGATATGAATGGTCATTTACCCAAATCTTTAAGTTTTCAGTCTGAAAACTGTATTTTATCAAACCATGACTTGTGACCCATTCTGAGCAGTAATGGGTCAAATACTGCAGTACCACATGGAACAGACACACATGAACTGATAAACGCAGTTCTTTTCCCCAGGATCTACGCTTAGAATCATAGAATCATAGAATGGTTAGGGTTGGAAGGGACCTTAAAGCCCATCTAGTTCCAACCCCCCTGCCATGGGCAGGGACACCTTCCAATAGACCAGGTTGCTCAAAGCCACTTAAAAAACATAGAGCTGTTTGCCAGTCTGCAGCAATGTTATCATCTGGTTCTACACAGCAACATGCAGCTCTGTTCCCATTCCATGGAAAATCGTCTGAGTTCTTTCTTTATTCAGGACTTTGGCTTGTCTTTCCTAAGATAGCCACTGGTTTGAAAGGTCGTAACTGCCTTTGCAGAACCCTTGATATGTTCTCAGTCCCTCTGACCATCCAGAAAACTGTTGGGTTTTTTGGAAGCATAGGAACTTCTGTCTTTAGAGCGAGCAACAGAAATTTAATCAGGGTACATATTATCTCCATTCAATTTCTGTTTGCTGTTAACTGAGCATCGTTATTCCTCAGTCTTTTATGTGACTCCATGTACCATATAGGTATAGCCATTTTCAGTATCCATACTTTTACACATGTATCCCAGCCACTGCGACAACCCACTTAGGCTGATACAAGGAATTCACTTGCTTCAAAACAGACACGGGGAAGGACTCGGATGCTGGTCAAATATCCAGCTAAGTAATGTCAGAAAAAGCCTTAGGCTGCATGCACAATTCTCCCAAACAAGGGCTTTGTCCACTTTTTCTCAACTTTCCTCCATGGAACAGTGACTCATCTTTGTCATCACTAAGACACAGAATGAGACCTGGAGCAATAAAACCCTAGTGCCATTTAACAATTCAAAAATAGCCAGTTGAAAATTACTGTGATACTGTCAGCTTAGTGCCCCTTCCTCAAGACACAAGATTTTGATGCAGAAGATAGAAGTGGCCACATTTCTCTTCAAGGAGAATGCCTGTTTCCAGAGGTCCCTGTCAAAGTAAGGCAGGCTTGTATAACAGAAAAAAAAATCAAACTCGATTTTGTTGTGATTGGATTATAATGTCATAACAATTCCTTCTGAAATGCAAGCAGTTACACAGAAGACTTCAAGCTGTTCATTGGATCTTGTTCTTTTGCAGACACATGAACAGCATATACATATATATGTGCATGTAAGTGTATGTATTTTTATTTTGTATGCATTTCTTTTTTAATTCTCATCACAGACAAATGTACAGATGCCGAGCTCTGAAGCTGTGAGTTATGATACTGCTGCTCTGTAGTGAAATGAAGAGAAGACAGCATCCACCTCCCCTGTCTTACGCTTCCTGACACATTCATTTCGCTCCTCCATGGTTCCAAGAGCTACTTAAGCCAATAGCAACTTAATAACTAGTATTGTGATTAGCTGAGCTTGAGCTGATGTTTTGGCAAGTTGTTTCATACTCCAGCTGAGTCAGGAAGATTTTCCAGGTGGCTTTCACACAAAATAAAGCTATCCAGAGATGCTCAGCAGGGCATACTCCAAACAGCTTCAGTATTTTCCCGTAACAGTAAAAAGAGTTCACTTCAGGATTTATCTCCTGTCTCCTCCACCAGCCCCCATGTACACCAGTTCAAAGTGCCTTGTGTCCTCATAAGTTTCTCTCCGAGTAAGGATCTCAGGGTGCAAATCTCTCCAGGACTTGTCAGCCACAGAGGAAGTCAAGCCAAGCATCCTGCCATTGCACTGCTTCTGGCTTGCTTTGCAATGCTTGAGGCAAGGAACTGGGATCTGCAAACTAGCCGCAGTAAGATATACTTAGTCACCATCTACAGACTTCACATGTTGCTGCTTGGCACTGTTTCTTGACACAACCCAAGTGTGAAGTATAAGAAAAACCACATGCCAAGCTGTTATGCACCTCCAGCAGCACAATAGTTTAATCACACTGTGGTCTGTCTTAAAGTCTTTAATGCTAAATGCTAGAAATGCTTTCTTTACTATGTGGTTTGGAGCAAGACAGAGGATAGACTGGAAAACTATCCAGCGTGAAAGACAATTAAAGAACAAAGCATGATAAGGCATGTGTTATTATAGTAGTTACTACACCTTACGTGTTATAGTTTACCAGCCTATATTATGACACTCTCCTAAAGACAAGTGTAATGTTTCTGTTTGTTTCTTTGATTTGATCTGGGACAAGTAGTATAAAACTTCATTTTGAATATTTCTCAAAATATTAACCTCTGCCTGCTGAGGTAAGTCGTGGAAGACATTTACAAGCTCTTCCCTCGCACAGACACCTCACTAGCTGACCTGGGAGGCTTTTGTTTCTGCTCACTCCTCTTTGCCTATGGTATCCTCAGTGCAGAGGTGCTCTGGTTTATTCCCTGCCTTTGATGACTCTTAACTTTTCTAGCAGTCAGACCCACAGATGATCTGCCTTTGGCCTGGTGGGTGAATCAGATCACTCTCTTCTTTCTGCCTCAGCTTTCCCAAACGTAAGATGGCGAGTACGGTACTTCAGGGTCCACAGGTCAATGTTCTAAATAATAGAAGGTTTTGCTGGTATGTATTCAGAGCTTCTGAATCTAACAGCCCAACACTGGTGAGGCTGTTACAGCTCCATGTCCCTAGGCCCAGCAAGTAGCAAGTGCACACAGTCAGCCTCACAGACAGAAGAAACAATATTTTCAAAAACACAGACAATTCTAATATCCTCATCCTGTTTCCTCTCTGGCTGATCAGGATGAAAGCCTGTTAGAGGAAAATATATACATATATATGTATATATTCAATATGGAAGCCTCAAGTAACTGGCCTTAGACATGTATCTGTCCTGTAGCTCTGGACCTTACTGTCTCCCAGTTCCTTTATGCACATACATACACACACAACCAGGTACGTCTGCTATCCAGTCCTGACCCACGGAACTTCCCACTGCCCAGCTCAGATCTCTGGTCTCTACAGTAGCTGGCTTGGACCTACAGCCACTTCAGTAGCCATGTCTCAGAACTTCTCATCTCAACAGTACATAGCCCAGAGTCAGGGCCACTCCAACACATAGTTCCCAAACCCCTTATCCTACACACTACTAGTCAGCCTTCATGTTTGCTAATGACTGAACACACTGATGTATGTACTCGGACAACGTACAGACACCCCAATGTCTCCAGTTGCTGGCACCTTGGCACATACCCCTGTAACCATGGGTCCCACACCCATGGGCTGGCACTGAGCCTCCCCAAAACATATACACAACCAGAGCCCCTTTACCCAGGAAACTGAAATGGAGACCAACCAGAAGATGGGACAGACCGTGCTGATCAGTGCCTGCTCACACACCTCCATCTCCTTGCAGTAACAGGAATACTGGGCCACCTATAGGAAAAGAAATCTGAGGGGGTGTCCTCAGTATCTGGAGCAAGGTTACTGCTTCACCCAGTTCTATACACCAAGATAGTTTTTTCTCCCTGCCACAATATGGGCTTCTAATGCCCTTTTACATCATGAGGCTTTAGAGGAAATTTGAAGAGTTCAAGTTTCCTACTCAGAAGAGAAGAACTGAAAAATGCAGCATGAGATTTTCTTATACTGTTAAAATTCCAGCCATCATCCCAAAGCATGGGTGCTGGAAGCTCTAGTTTCTTTTTGGCCCTCTGCTTATACTTATGACCTTGTGGAAGAACTGAAGTGGTGGGCAATTCTTATTTAATGACTAAGGGATACATTCATAAACAATAAGTAGTAGAACAAAGCCCCAGGAAAGTTACATCACACTATCCCTAACACAAGAAAATAAAAGCATACTCCCTTTTTCATTAGTGTGAGATTGGGACTGTTTAGATGGAAGGCAGTGTAATAATGTTAATAGGTACAGCGTGGGATTATGTAGTGACCGTTGTTCGCTGTTTCCAGCGTGGGGTATTTTACTTGTTTTACTGTGCCGACTATCAAATGCTTGTATCTGGGAAACATGTCTCAGAGATGTAATTCTGCATCCTTGCACCAGTGTCTGTCTGCAGCAGACAGCACTCACGTAAGGACAAAACCTATCATCTGCCCAGCACATTATGACCTTACTAAACAAGTAAGTCCACTAATTTTAGACTACTCCTAGGCTAAGACAGTATCAAAAGGAGGAAGTGTTCCAAAAACCAGAGTAGAATGAAGTAGCCAGATTTATGCCTTTTTACTGACCAAGTTGACTCAGATGTAGATCAATCAGAAGCTGAATATTTGATAGGAAAAAAAAAAAAGATGTTCCCCTACACAAGAAGATATTTAACATAGGTTTCTAGTTAGACTTTTTGTAACACCTTTTTTAATGAAAAGCCAAGAACAGATGAATAGCTCCTTTGTAGAAAAACACCTATTGTTTTGGGGTTTTTTCTTAATTTGTTTATATTTTAAATACCACTGGCTCAGGAAGTCAGACAAATCCTGTTTCTCAGGAGACTAGAGAAAAACATTGTTGACTGACATTTTTTTGGGAAGATAAATGTTGGTGTAAATCATCCCACCCTTTTCACTAAACATTTTTTCCAGAGGCAGCTGGTCAGCTGAATGACTGCTTATCCAATTTAATCATTTTTATGCTCTTCTAAGTAAAGTTCCCATTGTGTAAACATGTTGCAATTCCTCTTGTTCATATCTAGGCTCTTGCCTATGGTAGGCCAGGATGGAGAGAGGCTGGTCCTACCAGGGTTGTATAATGCATTAGCTATAAAGGCCTTGTTTTCTCACTAAAGTTTAAAAAACCTAGAAGGCAAAGATGGCAAGAGCAATAATTTTTTTCCTCAAATACTTCCTATACACTTACAAAGCTGCTTTACAAAACAGGTCAAAGCTATTGTTCGCTTTCTGTCAAGGTACTGTAAGTGGATGGTACAAGACCACTTCATGGAAGTAAACATGGGAATTCTGAGCAGCAGAAGAGGGAGTGAGAATGTTTTCATGTGAACAACAACAACAACCAAAAAAAAAAAAAAAGGGAAAAGCCTGCTATGGAAAAGAAAACATGCATGCCTGCTAAAGGAAAGCATGAGTAATTCAGTGGGTCTGCTGTTCAACAACAGTTAGTTCTGGTGAAAATATTACTTCTGTAAAGCAGCCAAGATGAATGTCAGCTTAGGTTATCTGCTGTGGAAGTGCCAGAGATGTGGGTGAGATCTTCCCCGGAAGACATAGCAGACAGGCACTTAACTGTGAGGTTCAATTTCAAGTTTTCTTTAGACGTTTATACTGGCTTCTCCTTTTGCTTCATAGCCTTCCTCCTGTGTAGCGTGCACACTCCCTGTGGCTCATCTTACCTTCTCATTCACCCCTATTAAAGACATGTTCCTGGGACAACAGTCAGGGTAATACCCAGGGTATTTTGGTGCACAGTTGTTTGCTCTACAATCCACAGTACAAAACACAACACATCTTAAACTGGAATAACTCTTCAGCAAGCTCTATTATGTTTTCAAGAATTAATCACCTCTTCCTCACCCCTCCAACAGAATTCATCTCCTCTATTTGACCTTGCTAGTCATAAAAAGCTGCAGAGGTGCTTTCCATGGAAATTCAGAAAGTTTTTTTCTCACCAGAGACATGGGTTCAGTCATGATCCTGCTTCTGTTCACCTAAATCTGGAGTAGCTCTTTAGCAATACTAATGCACCAGAGTAACAATGTCATAAAGTATGACCAAGACATTAGTCCTATAACATTTTCAGTCAGATGCAGATACCCAACACCAACAGTGTTCCAACACCTCAAATAGTGAACTGTGATTCCATAGTAATGGTCCACCTCTTTCCTGATCTTTAATATACCTTAAACTTTGATTGATGTGAACCCAAGTTCCACATTGTTCCCAGACATTTGGACATACTTTGTACAAAGAGCGTATTTCCAGACAATGCTGCTAAGCTTCAGGGAAAATGTTTTCTTATTTCCACATGTATTAGCTGAGTAGAAACCACTCGTTACTGCACTGTCATCCACCTGGAAGTGCTGCCATACTAAGAAGGGAGGGGATCTTAGTAGACAAAGAATGGGAACACTAGTAAAAAGGTTAATAAAAGCTCATTATAGCTACAGCCTGGTCAGCAGTCTTGGCATTCAATTATTCCCTAGGAGAGACTGATGTGTAACAATCATTTCCTGCTTTCTTATGCACTCTCTCCCTTTCCTAGAAAAGAAACTATTTCTTTAATTAATTTAGTGCAGGCTGAATAGAGTGTTCAACAACAGAAATAGCGTATTCCCTATATTTTGATAAAGAATTTACGCTGCAACTCAAAAATATCTTTCAAAGGAAACCAGTAGAAGCTGAGCTTGACTCAAAAAGTCTTTCAAAGGGGTGAGGGAGTGTTACAAGGAAGAAGGGTGTTTCAGACTCAACAGGGTACTCAGCTGCTGTGCTGGTTAACCCCTTTCTTACCAAAAGGGTTTGCAACATCTTCAACTGTATTGACATTAAAAAGGTACAAGGAGAGCCCTTTAACTCTGAAATTCCATAACCGCCACTTGCCTTGTCACATTATACTGTTCACAGCATTGCCCCTTACTGACAGTTCCTGTTCTGTGAGATAAAAAATAATCACGGCATTTTTTATCAAAAGATACCTTCTGAGGTATCTGTTTCCTTGTTCAGCACCTCATTCAGTTCTTCCAGGAGGACTCCCTTCTCCCATAATGGCTACCCAGTTCCTTTTTCCTATCATATCCCAAAAAACGTTTACTAATGACACTACATTGTACTACAGCCACACACCAAACACAGAGACAGACCAATTAAGTGCTTAGGATAACAGAAGAAGTCGGTGATGTATTTTGCATTAGAAGATATATTCACCTGCCTATCAGACTCACTGTTGCATAAAACCACATTTCTTCTTCAACACCTATTCCTCATGCATGAGTCTTAGGCATGTACGCATGAAAACAAGAAAAGTGCACAGACCAGTTCTCTGGCTTGACTCCTATTACATTGGCACTGATCACTTTTGGAAATCATAATGAAAGCAAAATTTAAGGTACTACCCAAACTGCACACAAAACGTTGGAACCATGTTTCCCCTCAAGCAATCCCAGTAAGATATAATTTTATTAATCCTTGTTTGCTTTATAGGGAATATACTTATTTTCCTTTCCCTTTCCGCAACATTTTCCAAGAAGAGCCTGAACAGTTTTATGGAAATGCTTGCAAATTTCTAGAAGTTTAGGTTTTTCTGGTGTTTTTTGAGAGACAGCAAGGAAGAAGAGGATAGAAACACTAAACCAAGTACTCTTCAGATAACTCAAGCACATAACAAGGTCTGTTCAAAGTCAGTAATTAATCTAGGACCTAGAGAGATGACTTTCACTCTGCAAAAGTGCATTGGGTCAAAACATGGTACAGTAAGTATCTGTCACACCGATACACCAGCATCCATCAGATAAAATGTTTAAATCTGCACTAGTCACTTTATATAATAGAAAATATGTTGTTCTAATAGAACACTGTCAGAGGATCAGTGCCTGCTGCTTGGAAAATAAACGCTTCTGCATTCATGAACCAGCAGGAGGCCATTAACCTATGACAATATTCTATTCCATGGGCATTAGCTCTTAATTATAAATCAGTTTAAAATGTTCTGTCAATTTAGTGATTATACATAAACTATTTTGCTAGAAATAAAGGGTTTATCAAACAATTTTATGATCCACACACCCCTACGTTGTGTCTGTAACATTCTGTTTTCATAGAATGAGACTACGGTGGCAAAAAACATGAGCTAGTAACATGAGGACAAGGGAGAAATACACTCCCTGTCTCTCCAACAACTACGTTTTGTGACTTCCCACAAGTTATCACCATGTCTTACATCCTTATAACGTACTACATGTGTAAATCTATTTACTACCACAATCTGTTGTATAAAGACACTCTTTTCAAGGAAAAGTGTGCTGTTCTTAACTGTGTTGGGCTGAAGCTTGCTTTGTAGATTAGTGGTGATAAATGTATTTGTGTTTTTATTTCACTCCCTCAGCAACAGAACAGAGAAAATCCTTCTACCAACATTTTCATTAATAATAACCGCAGGCTTACAGTAATATCTTAGAAAAGAAGAATAATTAGCAGATACCAGTAAATTAAATAATATTTTTTTGGTCAAGGTTCTTTCCAGGCTTGAAAAATAAAAGCACAATATTAATAGTAGTTACACTACTAAATATGATCCAGTGCTCACAACCCTTTTCCATGTGATCTCTCAGATTAAAAAAAAAGGCGAAAACCTAGAGAACACAGCCTCTGGATACCTCTCAACAAGCACCATACACTCAGATGGTTTGCAGTTACAACTGAGCATCCATAAAAAGGAAGACTGAGTGAGAACCGATTTCAAGGGAACCTCCCTTGACTCATTAAGGCATGTGTTAACAAGCCAAAAAATTTCAACATGTGCAAAATAACCATGTTACAATAGTAAATCTGACTCAAAGCTCCAAAGGTAGGAAATTGCCACATCTTGTTACTACCAATCACTGTGATGCACATATGGTCTTCTGCCAGGAGGCCCTGCAACAGTGGGTCAACGTACATACCCTTCATGCATACCTGGAAACTTTCATGCTTGGCTAACCCTGAGATTTTTCAGCAAATGTATATTTTTAGGGAGAAAAATATGACTGGAACATCATCAAACATCTAAAGAAAGTCTTGTAATTCTGTCCATGTAGAGGGCCTGTTGACACCATAAACAGTAAGATTAAAGCTTTGATGCATTTTTAGATCCATGCTGAGCTTGATAAAGCTAAAATTTCATCTACAAACAGCTTTAAAATCGGTATGATCCAAGCCTAAAGCAGCCTCTGCTTACACAGTACCATTACGTGCTTGCTTTATCTCTGTCGTGATTTAGGCCTGTCGGGCAATTCAGCACCACCAGTCACTCTGCCACTCCACATCCCCTCACTCCCAGTGAGGAAGGGTCGGGCAAAAAAAAGCAACGGAGGCTCATAAAGGTTGAGATAAGAACTATTTAATTATATAAATGAAGCTTATGGAGTTACTAACAATACTACTGTTAATAAGTAATTAAAAGAACAGAAAAATAGAACAAATTATACAGGATCTCACCACCCCTGGACAGACCCAGCCAGGTTCCAGGACAGCAAGCAAAAATAAATCCAAAACCCCGAGGAGAAAAACACCTTCCCTGAACCCAGGATCCGAGAGCAGGGGGAAGGAAAACCTTCAACTGCCCCTTCCCAGATCAATCTGCCTGACAAAAGACTAACTGTCTGCTAATCACCCGACACCAAATCCGGACAAAGACCTCACTTACCAGAAAGAAAAAAAAACCCAAGATGCTGGCAAAAAAAACCCTGCGCTGCTGGCCAGAACCAGAACCTCCGGGGCGACCACCTACACACACCTTCTGGGTTCAGCCTCTGCAAGCTTCTCCTCCCACCCACTCCCAGTGCCGCCAGTACGGGGGTACAGTGACCACTGAGCTTGATGTATTATGGAATGAAACAAAATCTTATAGACTGACCTAGGAGAGCAGCTCATTAAGACAATCTCTAATTAGAGGTTTTTAAGAAAAGTTGGTAATGTTTGTATCTCAGGTAGTTTTAAGATGCACAGATGCAGAGCCTCTGGGCCAGATACAATGGGGTGCTTTTGCAGCTCATTCCCAGTCAGGATCATTTTGGCCTCCAATACAGCTAGCTGTTGGAATCACCCAGTCACTCCAGAAATACAGATGGGTTCTGGCCCTGTATAGCTTGATGGCATTAGACTGTGAGCCTGTGTCCACTAGAACCTTATATTCCTGTGTGTCTGATGTACCTGGCCACCAAATCCACACAGTCCAGTAAACCTGTGTGTCCCTTTCCTCTACCTGGCTGGAGGCAGGACCATGCTAGTCCTGGTTATAATCTACGTTACTGACTTCTTGTAAATATGAATCAGAAGTTCCTTCAAGAGGATCTGAAGTAAGATCAGCTCTCCTACTCTGCCTGGGGAACTGCCTGCTGGAAACCAGAACAGCAAATTTCCTGCAAGAACTAGAAGCCCTTTTTTTCTTGTTTTTTCCCTGCAACTCACGTACCCATGGCTCTAGGGTCGACGTATATTTTCCATTCCACTTCCTCATGTCCTCTCCGTGGTCACACAAGTAAAACCACAGGATGGCCTGTGGTGTGTACCCTCTATATCCTCTCTCTTACTCCTAATAGCTGAAATACTTGTTTATACAGGTAGTAACAGTGCATATACTCTTTGAATCACTGGAACTCCTGGGACAGTTTCTCAGATAGTTTCTCAGCTAGAATGTCTAACATTTTCTCCATAACTGAGAAACAGGGCCATAAGGAGGAAGAGAGACTCTTCAACAAAGTTGACCAGCCAATTCATCCAGTGTTTGTTCCTCTCCATCTTTCCAGGTTATTCCTGCCAATGAGTTGGCATATCATATTGATGCACTCCATATAAACTTCCACCATGTGGGTCACATGCACTTAACTTCATCTGGATCTCTGGATAACTGATCATTGTCCAGGTCACCATAAATCACCTCCAGCATAGTTAATTCCCTCAGCTACTGGACACCTCTTTCCATGGTGGTACACTTGCTTGGATGACACATAGCAACTTCCTTGAAGGGATACTTCATGCCTGACAGGAGTTGCCTCCAAAGGCTTAAGATTCGTTTCCATTTTCCAATCACTTCTTCAATGCCCCCTTCAACAGAATGAGATCCCAGTTGCTTGGCTTACTTACTCTCTAATTCCAGACTACTGGTCCTGTTATCCCGGCATTGGAGCAGGCAAGTGATAATGTGCTCACCTGGACTATGGCTGAAGTATTTCTGCATATCTCACAGCTCACTGAGGGATAAGGGTCAGGTGCTTACCACAGTTTCATTTATGAGTTCTTCTTCTTCCTCCTCCCTGAGCAGTGACTGCCTCTCTTCCTTCTTCTGTGCTCATGATGGCCCTGTTTCACAGTACTATGACTCCATTTCTTCCTCTTGCTCCCTCGTTGAAGCAGTTTCTTCATCCCTTGCTAAATGAGAAGATTTCCTCTTCCAGAATTTCTTTTTATGTATAAGGGCAACTGATACAGGCAGAGTTTGGTTCTCTGATTCAGCCTCGGTGTCTGTTGTGGGGGTTGGAGTAGCCTCAATGTCCGTCGCCACAGCTTGAGTAGCTGCTGTGCCTACCGCTGGGGTCAGAGTAAACAGAGTCCTTGCTGTGTTGTCAGATCCAGAGACCCTCTTTTTCATTTGAGGGTGCTGAATAGTGTCGAACAAGGCTTGGTAGGCAGGGGCCAGGCCCCAACACACTGAAACGATCTGTGTGTCCTTGGAACTGTCAGGGCGACAGCATACTTCTTCCAAATATTATGGTTAGTTTTTCATGGTTCTGCACTTTTCAGAATACTGCATCTGAAAATAGAATCATAGAATCATAGAATCACTAGGTTGGAAAAGACCTTAGAGATCATCCAGTCCAACCGTATCTGTCCACC
>NW_010230086.1:60568-61280 GCF_000690775.1 Eurypyga helias | reverse complement strand
ACCAGTTTTGTGGCCCTTCTCTGGACACGCTCCAGGACCTCAATGTCTTTCTTGTAGTGAGGGGCCCAAAACTGAACACAGCACTCGAGGTGCGGCCTCACCAGTGCCGAGATGTGTAGATGAGGCGCTTAGGGACATGGTATCATGGTGGACCTGGCAGTGTTACTTTTACAGATGTATTCAATGATCTTAGAGGTCTTTTCCAAACTAAATGATTTTGTGATTCTATGAGAAACAATGGGATAATGTGGACCTTTGCACTGTAACTAACTGTAGCACTATAACAGAATAAGATTTTTATGCTGCCTAGGATTTTGGAGAAAACAGGTCCTGCTTGCCTCTCTCAAGCATAAATGTATGAATACATGTGTGTAATGCACTGAAGTCACCTTCAAAGTTCAGAAATTTGTCACCAAGGTTTTAGAGCCCTTGCCAAGTACAACACTGCCAATCCTTTTCAACTAATAAGAATACTGCTTTTCTACCTGTGAGTTCAGATTAAGTTGGTCTTTTAATTTTAATGCCACTTTCTCAATAAATTGAAGTGCCTTAAATTATTATCCACATCTTCAAACTACAACTTCTCCCTTAATGTCTTCTAAATTTATGTTTTAGAATATAATTCCAAGCAACACCATAAATGCCAACCAAATAATTCAGGGAGGTGGGCCTACACCTTCTGCAAACACTTAGTTACACTATGTCTTTGTTT
>NW_010230086.1:35716-60548 GCF_000690775.1 Eurypyga helias | reverse complement strand
AATCATAGCTTACCTTTAAGTGCTCTGGCTTTTGTCACTCCAGGCCTCATTCACTGCTATTGTCACTGTAATTTTGTCAGAGAATTATCCAGGTAGTGCAGAATGGGCAGGAATATTCAGCACAGAACCATAATCTTCCACATCATCCTAATACTGTCTGGCTTGGCTACACTAAAGGACATAACTCTAAGACAGGCAGCAGTGGAAATGTAATTTGTGAAGAATTATTAGAAGGCAGAGAGCCCCTAACAAGATGAGTAATTTAGAAGTCATGGTACCAATCCTATTTCTCCCAGTAGTATCTTTGGCAGCTAACTGGTTTCTCTTTCTCTCTCTCTCTCTCTCTCCCTGCCACCCCTCTCCCGCCCCACCACCACCACCACTTTTCTGTGTTCAAAGGGTTAACAGCAAACCAGACTGAAGTGGCATGTTTTACCATGTCTTCTGCATGACTGATATTGCAATCGATCTGCAGCGGTTCATTTTCTCTCTGGAATCTCTGCCTACTGAGAACAAATACAAACACATGTGGAACCAATAGGAAGCAGACCAAGGGGTTTAAGAGCACGTACCAACCTATGTCAGAAAGTTCTCACTTAACAGATGGGGCAATTAATAAAACAGTCAAGTGGTATGACTGCGTCAAGGTGCCTTTAAGTGCTAACAATCCTCTTTTGTCTTACTACTGTAGTGTACAGATGGATTCCAACTGAGAATAAGCACTGCATTGTGCCCATGTTTGCTGTCGTACAGTGTCACAGTATTTATAGGGTGCCAGGTGTCCAATGCCTTTTATTTTAAAGACAAATAGGAAACTGGTTCCCTCCCTTCTAATTCCCCCCTGTTCTAACATTTCAAGTGATGAAGTGATCACTAATCGGGGCAGAATTAAACTCTACAAGTAAATCAGCCTTTTTATCAATTGGTAAAGGAAGGATTTGCTATAAAATAATGCTAACACAATGCAGCCTCAGTTAAAATGCATCTTTATTGTATTGATCCTGCAAAAGAAAGCACTTTATCGGGCTGTGCATACCCTACAGTATGCCTCATTACATCATATGTTGATTCCCAAAATTAAATAATGGTTTTCACCTCTCATCTTGAGTATGAAATGTAAAACTCTGGCTATTCCCCATTTAAGATTTTGAGGGAATTTTTACCAGGACTACTGATTTGGATGTCCTGACCAAATTCCACTGTCCTCCCTGTATGCTTATGTTACATCTTCATTCCCTTTAACTTGTCTTCCTTTGCAATAATTTTATTTTCCATTATCTTCATCCTCAACATGGCATATCACAGCTGACACAGGACAACTCTTATCCTTGGAGATGGCTGTTCTCAAACAAGCACAAAGATTTCTGGTCTACTTTTAGATGAAAATGCTTTTTAAGGGCTCCTAGGCTCAAAAGAAAGTATAATTGTTGATTTGGTTTTTTTAAAAAAAAAAAAAAGCCCAAATCACCAAACTTTACTTTTCAGTCCAGGACAGAAATAGAGCAGTGAATGTGAGGTTGTTTCCTTAGGATCACTGATGTACAGACCTATAATCACCACATGCTGTCCAGCTGCCAGTTCTTATGCAAGCAGGGCACTAGAAGGGCATTCAGCAAGACCCTTGATGCACAGGCATTCTGATGATCTTTTGAATTCTGCTTTGTACCTGCATGTAAGCACTAGATGGAGGAGCAGAGTCTAGCAAAAAAAATTCCATTGCAAGGTACTGGAGTGTTCTAGTTATGATGTTGCAGTGTGTAAGTATTTGTTTACATCACCTTCACATTATTGCTTTGTCATACCATTCTGCATAGCTAACAATCTGTTTATCCATGAGCTGTGTGTAACTTATTATTACTGCTATTATGCTTTTTACCTCAGACATACATCAGAAGAATGTAAGACTGATTTGTATCTCAAAGCAGATAGGAATGAGCATCCCTTCATCAGCTTCAGAAATACTCTGCTGATGGATAAGATGAAAAAAAAGAAAAAAAGGAAGAAAAAATATATTTATTTTAATGTTTATTTCTCCCTTATTTTATACATAACAATGGCATGGCCTCAAACAATTTTTCACTCTGATGAGTAAGGTTTACAGGATCCAGTCCTGGCTATTATAGATGTAATGAGCCTGTCACCTCACTGAAAATTTATGCATTTCCTCCCCTCTTCGTTTGTGAAATCATTAAATTAAATGCCACTCACAGAGAAATCTCTCCACTGTGACCAACAATGACTACATGCAGCTTCTCCCATTGATATTTGTTGCCACTTCAAATGCAATTTGTTGTTGGATTTCTTTCACTTTTTTTGTTTCACTCAGCCTATATATCAGGTAATCGCGTCACCAGGAGAAGAATCTCTTGACTCTAGGCAAGATTTTAATTAAGACTGGAGAATGTTTGTAGGAAACCTGAGTTTTATCAAAATGAACCAAAATGGCTGTAAATTCAAAGATAAGTTATTTGCAATAAGTTAATTACAAACATGCATAAGATTGAACCTGGAGCAAAAACCAAGCCTAAGGATGTGCAGCATGATGTAAAGAAGCTTCAGCCAGTTTCTAATGAAATTGAGTTCTGTAGCTGCACTAGTGCCAGTTACTACGCTAGACAGAAAGCTTGGCAGGCATCTCCCAAGCTACTGTGACCTTACTGGTGTGGACTGGCAGAGCAGCACGTTGTCATGCTCAACATTGTGCCATACCTACCCACACCACTTTGGTGGGCTGCTGAGCGTGCAGACAAATCGAGGCAGTCTTACTGCTGTGTCTAAAATATGTCATTCTTGTCCAAACATCCACTAGCCACTTGCAGTAAAAAGGAGTAACAATGCTAGCGGAAGGACTACCATGTCAACTTTTGAGAAAAAAAATAATACCATCCTTTCCTCCTGTGGGATCTTTATCATACTTGTCATGACTATGGTCTGGCACTAATGCAGCTGCAGGGCTCAGTTTGCTTAGGACTGGCTGTTTTCTTTGCCTCATGCTGCATATCCATTTTTCATAGATTAAGTCATTACTTGTAGACAATAAATAGCCATACTGGAACTTGACTGGATTCTTCTCGCTCCATGTCACTCACCTAGGACACCTAGCACATGCACCTACACTTATGGGAATAAATGTCTACAGTGATCCATGGACATGTAGTCACCTCATCTGCACAGGAAAGAAAGGAATTGTAGGCACAGCACATATCAGGCAATTCTTTCCAATTTGTAGCCTATTATGGCAATATATTAATGGCCGAGGGGGTGATGTGTTCCAGCAATTTCCATAAAGATCAAGCTGTTGCTTCTCATCAGCATTTTCTTCTACACCTTTCAACTTGTCTATGTCATTTCTGCACCATAATAGCTCTTGAACGGCCAGTCAGATCCTCAGTAGGTGAAAAGTACGTAACTCCAGAGAAACTACCACAAGTTCTGTTTCATACTGGGTCTATCACTGTAAGGCAACACAAAGTTTCTTATTTCTGACCAATTAACAGAACTTTCTCATTGTTATTTGAATTTGATGCTAAAATTTATCATGTTTCTTGCTGGAACCACCATGGATATTAAGATAATAAGAAATTGCTGCTGCAAATGTGTCAGACGGTATTGCACACCAACAAAAAGCTGACATTATAAACGTCTTTTAGTTCAAGAGCCTTTCACAGTAGCAGAAACTCTTTCATAACTGAACAAATAACAACGAATTTACTAGTATCTTATTTCTCATCCCAATGTTATTGGAAGCTCCTTCCTATTTCTTGATCTGTGTGTTTATAGCAACCAGATCTAGAAGTCATAATGTTCCTATTTCTTTTATTCCACTGACAGTCAATGAAGTCAGTATGAAACAGAACAGAATGCCCAGTTCTGCAGATTTTCACACGTCCTGTGCAGGACTCCTTCAGAGACATGATAGCTGATTTGCATCTTTGCCACCACACTCTCGGTCACTATTTGCATATTTTGCATCCCCTTTTTTTAAGATCTAGCTGTAGTTTATCTCAGTGGTTTCAGAAGACGCTGTTGAGTCCCACAGGCAAGCAGGTATATTTCTGGATATGCCTACAGGGAAGAGATAATAAAAAAAAAGCAAATTCCACTTCCCAGTTTTGACTGTCCTTCAAATACAAGCTGATTCAGCAGTCCACACCTGACATGCCTTACCAGCTTGGCTGCTGTATAGATTAGTTACCTGGTTGCCTGTACAGATGTATAAAACTCAGTTTGCTTCACATCGCTTTCAGGAGGAAGGCACCAGAGACAGAAGGCTTTCAGGCTGTAGGATTGCAATTGTATAAGGAGCTCCCTCACTCTCCTCCACCTTTGGAGCTTCCAGGACAACGCACAGCATTAAGAGTCTCAGAGAGTGACTGGGGAGGAGACGTTGCCCAAGCAGCTGGGGAACATGCTTGTTCAGCACACCCATACTGCAACTTTTGCCAGCTAGACTTGCAAAAAACGTCCTACAGAGATTAAAGCCAACCTTCTGCACAACGCTAGGATGGCACTTGCGGGACAAAAACACCTGGTCTGCCTTGTGGTTTGAGCTGTAACAGACCAAATAAGCAGAAGGACATCTGCATTGCCCAGTGATAGTGAAGACAGATCTAGTCTGACCAAGCTAACATAGTGGCTAACGCTAATACGATATACTAGAAATGAACCCCAATGGCGTGAGCACGTATGGATAGGTGGTTTCAGTTCCATGCATACTAAATTGGGGCAGATGCACAGCCTACCAGAAAATGTGTATAATGTGTCAGTTAAATTATGCCCTAGATACGTATTAAGCGATCACATCCTCTCCCTGTCCCTCCCCCCATGCAACACACTAATCTAACAGCATATATTTTAATAAAAAGCTCCTTTGGGTTTGTATCATGCTATTGTTTTGGGAAAACAAGTTTACAGTTTTTGTAATGTCCATCTTCCCTTTCCCCAAACACACTGTTTCCTGCCAATCATGCAGGAACACAGAGTGCCAGGCACTTCGACAGGATGTTTGTTTGCTGCAGCCTCTAGCCAAGTTGCAAGTCTCAGCACTTATACCGAATATCCACGCATAAGAAAAAGTCTTAAACAATTATTTTAGCATTAATAGGTTTGTTTATACTCTAAACCAGCAACAGATTATTCCCAAGTGAGGAAAAGTTGCTGGTGAACCCATAACCTTCAGCAGTTTTCATATTCTAACCATTCTGCAGAGCAGTATCAGACAACTTACAATGTTGTAAAACATTGTAACATTGTAAACATTGTAAACATTGTAACATTGTAACATTGTAAACATTGTAAACAATGTTGTAAAAACAACAAGATCTTTTCAGTATTGTCAGTGAAGTAACAGATAATACCAGAATTCCCCAGGCTGTGAAGCCTGACAATGATTTTGTAATTTTTTTGCAAAATATAATCTCAAATAATCACTAGTTAGCATTCCATAAGCACACTCCTACTCTGATTAGAAAGCATCATTATTTCAGGACATCAATTATTGATGTAACATTGTGGAGTATAGTGGGAAGACAATCAGAATGTCCTGATAGGAGTCTCAGTAGCTCATTATGCATTTTCTATGTGCCACTCCATATCTGCTATTAACCTGCACTTATATCTTCCAGATAAAAACCAACTGGTGCATGTTTGGATCCTGTGGCGGAAGAGGCTGTGTCACTTTACACAAAATAGTGGCAGTTGTGCCTATTTGGCCAGGAGAAACTAAGTATCTCAAGACAGATGAGATCATGGCAGTAGCTTAAGTAGTTGCTTGTGTAGTATTATTACTGAAAGAATATATAAACTGAAGGGTTCAGGGGATGGGGTCCAAGATGACAACGCTCCAATCCAACTGTGGAATAAGTGAGGCGAACCAGAGCAGTGACACCTGTTCCTTAGCTGACTCCCAAGATGAGATACAGAAGGCCAACCGCCTCAAGGGTACGTACGGCTGTGGTGGATCCTTTTGCCCCCCTCCAGGGAAACCTGTATGCTCAACTACTTCTCTGAAATGCCTGTAGACCAATGCATGCAGCACGGGGAATAAGCAGGAAGAACTAGAGATCTCTGAATGGTCACAGGGCCATGATCTCACTGCAATTACAGAGACATGGTGGGATAGCTTGCATGACAGGAATGCTGTCATGGATGGCTATATGCTTTTCAGAAAAGCCAAACCAGCAAGGCAAGCTGGTGGAGTTGCTCTTTATGTGAGAGAGCAACTGGAATGTACGTAGTTCTGCCTAGGGGTGGATGAAGAATGAGTTGAGAGCTTATGGGTAAACATTAAGGGACAGGCAAATATGTGAGACACTGTTGTGTGTGTTTCCTACAGGCCACCTAATCAGGAAGAGGAAGTCATTGAGGTCTTCAACAAACAACTGGAAGTAGCCTCATGATCGCAGGCCGTGGTTCTGATGAGGAACTTTAACCACCCTGACATTTACTGGAAAGGCAACATAGCCAGGCACACACAGTCCAGGCAGATTGTGAAGAGCACTGATGATAACTTTTTGACATAGGTAGTGCAGGAACCAACAAGGAGAGGTGCCATGCTAGACCCTGTGCTGACAAACAAGGGAGAATTAGTTGGGGATGTGAAGGGTAACATGGCTTACCTTGGCTGCAGTAACCATGAGATGGTGGAGTTCAGGATCCTGCATGGAAGTAGCAGGTCAAAAAGTAAAAATGCAATCTAGAGCTTCAGGAGAGCTGACTTTGGCTTCTTCAAACACCTGCTTGGCGGAATCCCATGGGCTTTAGAAGGAAGTGGGGTGCAAGAGAGCTGATTAATATTCAAACACCTCTTGCTCCAAGCTCAAGATCAGTGTATCCCTGAGAGTAGGAAATCAGGTATAGGAGGCAGGAGACCTGCATGAATGAGCAAGGAGCTTCTGGAAAAACTTAAATCGGAGAAGGAAGTTTACAGAATGTGGATAAGGAACTGGTCGTTTGGGAGGAATATAGGAATGTTGTCAGAGTATGCAGAAATGCAACGAGGGAGGCTAAGGCCCACTTAGAATTAAACCTGGCAAGGAATGTCAAGGACAATAAGATACTGTCCTTCAAATACTCTAGAGCAAAAGGTAGATTAGGGAAAATGTGGGCCCACTACTGAACGAGGTGGGTAACTTGGTGACAGAGGGTGCAGAGAAGGCACAGTTTCTGAATGCCCTCTTGATTTAGTCTTTACTACTAAGTGCAACACTGATGAATCCCTGACCATGGAGGTAAGAGAGAGAGCCCAGAGAAAGGAAGACTCTCACTTGGTCAAGGAGGGTCAGGTTAGAGATCATCTAAGCAAACTTGACACCCACAAATCTATGGGTCCTGATGGGATGCACCCACAGATACAGAGGGAGCTGGCAGATATATAGCATAGACAAGCTGCTCTCCATAATCTTTAAAAGGTCATGGAGAACAGGAGAGGTGCCTGAGGACAGGAGGAAAGCTAATGTCACACCAGTCTTCAAATAGGTCAAGAAGGAAAGATCATCTAAGCAAACTTGACACCCACAAATCTATGGGTCCTGATGGGATGCACCCACAGATACAGAGGGAGCTGGCAGATATATAGCATAGACAAGCTGCTCTCCATAATCTTTAAAAGGTCATGGAGAACAGGAGAGGTGCCTGAGGACAGGAGGAAAGCTAATGTCACACCAGTCTTCAAATAGGTCAAGAAGGAAGACCCAGGAAACTATAGGCCAGTCAGCCTCACCTCCATCCCTGGAAAGGTGACAGAAGAGCTCATCCTGGGTGTCATCTCCAAGCATGTAAAGGAAGACGAAGTTATTGGGGAGTGGTTAAGATGGAATCACCAAGGGGAAATCATGCTTGACCAGTCTGGTAGCCTTCTATGATGACATGGCTTGCTGGATGGATAAGGGGAGAGCAGTGCATGTTGTCTACCTTGACTTCAGCAGGGCTTTTGACACTGTCTGCCATAACATCCTCACAGGGAAGCTTAGGAAGTGTGCATTAGATGGTTGGACAGTGAGGTGGATTGAGAATGGCAGAGTTCAGCGGGTTGTGATCCGGGTTGTAGAGTTTAGTAACAGTGTTCTGCAGCCATCAGTACTAGGCCCGGTCTTGTTATTAATGACCTGGATGAGGGGACAGAGTGTACCCTCAGCAAGTTTGCTGATGACACAAAACTGGGAGGAGTAACTAATACACCAGAAGGCTGTGCCACCATACAGCAAGACCTGGACAGGCTGGAGAGTTGGGTGGAGAGGAAACTGATTAAGTTAATCAAGGGAAAGTGTAGGGTCGTGCACCTGGAGAGGAATAACCCCCTGCACGGGTACAGATTGGGGTGTATCTGCTGGAAAGCAGTTCTGCAGGGAGGGACCTGGGAGTCTTGGGGGATGAAAAGTTGATCATGAGCCAGCAGTGTGCTCTCTTCCCATATGTAGTTGTTAACCAGGTTTCCAGCTTGCATCTTTTCTCAGAGCAATCAGCTATATTACCCAACCACAGCTAGCTATACTTGGACTCGTGGGTAACACAAGAAAAAGCAGTGCTTTCAAGAAGCTGTCAGAGTGGGGCTTTCCTGAGCTGTTGACTTGCACTTACCCAGAACAGGCCAATAACTGATCTTGAAGACTTCTGTCAATAGCGTATTGATGCAGGAACTGAAAGGATAATCAACATCAATCGCCAGTGTTGTTTTTTTTTTTTTTCCTGCTATTGACTGACTAGTGAAATTGACTTCCCAGAGATTTAATTCTGACCCAGCAAGAAAAATAAACAGAAACATACATGTGTCACAGTTTCTTTACCCAGCCCCCTATGCAGTCTCTTCTCTGTCTTAATGGTCTGAAACCAGTGCATATTCATTTATTCACTACAGTTTCTGCTCTCTGGACATCCAACATAAAAGCCTGATCTTTCATCCTGACAGCCTCAGTGGACTGAAGCCAAACTGACCTCTCAAGTCCACATTATGATTTGCAGCTTCTGCAAATAACTGTGCTAATCATATATCTATGTCCTCAATGAATCTTATAGAAATAAGATCCTATATTTAAGGGCCTTGCAAGGACTCAGAAGAAGTAAAGATTTGGGTTTTTTTTCCTGCTAACTATTTCCTGTTATGTCATAGGGTATATTACTTTGTCCTTCTGGCTCTATCTGTACTGCATGGAGGATGGATGCCATGACACACGCCACAGTCCTGTGCTCCCAGATGCCAGGCCTGTAAACATGGTGAAAGTACTCCCTGAATCCATTGGGCCCATACCTTTCAGCAGAAATTCAGATGTAAGATAGTTCTGGGTCTTTACTTGAATATGGACCAGGAACTATATTGTAGTAGACCTGAGAAGCATTCCTAGATGCACCAGACTAGATATGGCTTTGGCCATAATTGTTCATTTGTAGAAAGACAGTGAAAGTATTTGTTTCCTTCTGCACTCAGACTACTTAGATTTAAGGGGTTTGGGTTTTTTTTAGGTAGTGAGAAGATGCAAGGTTTTGTAAACAGTCAGTATATGTTTTCATGATATGTACTTGCTGCATCTTCTGGCCCAGGCTTTTGACATACTGTAGAACTGTAGAACCACTAAGGTTGGAAAAGACATGTAAAATCATCTACTCCAGCTATCAACTCAACACTACCATACCCACTATACCATGTCCTCAACTGCCACATCTACACATTCCTTGAACACATTCCACCTCCAGTGATGGTGACTCCACCACTTCCCTGGGCAGCCTGTTGTAATGCCTGACCACTCTTTCAGTAAAGAAGGTTTTCCTAATATCTAATCTAAACCTCCCCTGACCCAGCTTGAGGCCATTTCCTCTTGTCCTGTCATCACTTATCTCAGAGAATAGACCAGCACCCACCTTCCTAAAACTTCCTTTCAAGTATCCACCTCCAGTGATGGTGACTCCACCACTTCCCTGGGCAGCCTGTTGTAATGCCTGACCACTCTTTCAGTAAAGAAGGTTTTCCTAATATCTAATCTAAACCTCCCCTGACCCAGCTTGAGGCCATTTCCTCTTGTCCTGTCATCACTTATCTCAGAGAATAGACCAGCACCCACCTTCCTAAAACTTCCTTTCAAGTATCTGTAGAGAGCAATCAGGCCTCCCTTCAGCCTCCTTTTCTTCAGGATAAACAACCCCAGGTCCTTTGTCCACCCCTTATAAGAGCTGTTCTCCAGACACTCCACCAGCTTTGTCGCCCTTCTCTGCACACGCTCCAGCGTGTCCTTCATGTAGTGAGGGGTCCAAAACTGAACACAGTACTCAAGGTGTGGCCTCACCAGTCCCAAGTACAGGGGCACAATCATTTCCCTACTCCTGCTGACCACGCTGTTCCTGATGCAGGCCAGGATGTCATTGGCCTTCTTGGCCACCTGAGCACGCTGCTGACTCATATGCAGCTGGCCATCAACACCCCCAGGTCCTTTTCTGCCTGACAGCTTTCCGGCTACTCATCCCTAAGCCTGTAGCCCTATCTGGGGTTGTTGTGACCTAAATGCGGGGCCCATCACTTGGCCTTGTTGAACCTCATACTGTTGACCTCAGCCCATTGATCCAGCCTGTCCAGGTCCCTCTGCAGGGCTCTCCTACCATCCAGCAGATCAACACTTCCACCCAACTCAATGTCATTGGCAAACTTACTGAGGGAGCACTCAATCCCCTCATCCAGATCATCGATAAATATGTTAAACAAGACCAGCCCCAAAACTGAGCCCTGGGGGACATCACTTGTGACCAGCCACCAACCAGACTTCACTCCGTTTACCACAACCCTCTGTGCTCTGCCCTCCAGCCAGTTTTTAACCCAGTGAAGAGTACAGCTGTCTAAGCAAGGAACTACCAGCTTCTTTAGGAGAATGCTATGGGAAACCATGTCAAAGGCTTTACTAAAGCCCAGGTAGACAACATCCACAGCCTTCCCCTCATCCACTGGGTGGGTCACTTGGTCACAGAATGAGCTCAGGTTGGTCAAGCAGGACCTGACCTTAATGACACATGTTGGCTGGGCCTGATCCCCTGGTTGGCTTGCACCTGCCATGTGAGCTCACTCAAGATGAACCACTCCATAATCTTCCCTGGTACCAAGGTCAGGCTGACAGGCCTGTAGTTCCCCGGGTCCTCCTTCCAGCCCTTTTTGTAGATGAGCATCACATTGGCAAGTCTCCAGTCTTCCGGGGCCTCCGATGTTAACCAGGACTGATGGTAAATGATGGAGAGCAGCTTGGCAAGCTCCTTCGCCAACTCCCTCAGTACCCTCGGATGAATCAGGTCTGGCCCCATAAACTTGTGAGTGTCCAGGTGGCATAGTAGGTCATTAACTGCTTCCTTCTGCATTATGAGGGGTTTATTCTGCTCTCCATCCCTGTCTTCCAGCTCAGAGGGCTGATAACTGGTCTGGCTATTAAAGACTGAGGCAAAGGCAGCATTCACTACCTCAGCCTTTTCCTCATCCTTATGTATGCCAACATGCTGAAGATGACATGTACTTACAGTGCAGCTGTGAAAGGCTTTACTTGAAATCAGAATATGCTCTAGGCTGATCACTTTCACTGTCCTGTGTAATGACAGCCTTTCATATCCGCTGTACTCTCACAGCAAAACCTGGAAAATTGCAAATGCAGAGGACATGCAAAGAAAGATGATATAATGATATAAAGAACAAATCCAGCCTACTTTAGGTAATGAAGGTTTGGGTTTTTTTCTGTTCCATGCTATATTTTAGCATTTTAGGAACTGTGGTGACCAAATATCTATCTAAAACAGCTATATCAGCTAGAATAAACAGGCAGCTCTTTTTTCCCCCTGGTTGTAATTATCTATGAATATTGTCACAAGATCTTGAGGTATTTTCTTGTTCAAGACCCTGCATGTCACTGACCATATTGTTCTATGCAGGCATATTAAAGCACAGATCCCAAAAATCGCATGGGAGAACTACTTCTTTGTGCTGCAGAGAAAAATTATTTTCAGAACAAAAAGCATCAGAAATCATAACACTGACTTTAGTTAGAGTTAAAGGAAAATAAAAGCAAAATTCAAATTGTGGGTCTGAAATCTAATTTAAAAAATATGTTCACACAGTTATTAGGTATTGAAAATATTTTGATTTTCAGAATCAGGCTGTTGCAATTTTATTTCACAGACCCTGCAAACAACAAAAGAAAAGAAGGGTTTCTTTACAATAAGCATCAGACTTCACCAAAAATAGAGAGAAAGGGGGAAAAAAGAAAAAAATAATTAAACCAGAGGTTAACTGAATTTAGTTTTGTTCCTTACATAAGTTTTGGTGTTATAAAATATGGCACGTTTTGTACTGTATGTTCCCTCAGAAAGCCAAACAGAAACTTGTCATCATGGTTTTGAGAGCACAAGGCCTCTCCTTTCTCATGTTTCAACTAAACAGTCTCCACTTGGGCTGAGGAACATATCATATATCATAAATCACTCTCTGATAGATATTTGGCAGCCAGTCAGCACCCCAGGCTATGCAACGTACAGTATGGAACATTTTTAAGGTGGAATCTAGATTTTGTAACTTAAAGACTTAATAGCATCTCAAAACATTTCACTACTTCCTGGTACCAAAAAGAAAAAAAAAAGAAAGAAAGAAAAAATAAAGAGCCAAGAAAGCAGAATTCTTCATATGGTTTTACATTCTGAATAACACATGTATATATGCATTCATATATATACACAATAAGCTATGGAACTGTAAACCTATAGGGTTTATTCAACAGAATGGAAATGAAAAATAAATTAAGGAGCATGATTACAGCTAACCCTCATAGCAGTGAAATAGCAAAGTAGTGGAATCTATTTTTCATCTGTTAAAGATCTTAACTATTTCATTGCCTTGGGAGACAAGGGTTTTTAGATACCCAAGCACATATAGCCCAGACTCTGGTGGTTTTGATAAGAAGATTCCACCCAAAGTTTTTTATCTTGTCAGTTATTTATGAAATGCAGTGTGTGCATAAGGGAGAGAGAGCACTGATGAGGAAAATGGTATTGAGTACACAAATTATGGCAATTAATGGTTTCATAACACTGTGTTATTGGTCAGCGCAGAAAAGTATCCTTTATCATCATTACAGGGCAATGGCAGCAGCTAGGAAGTGTGCATTGATTGACAAGGGGTTATGCAAGAACTGTTTCCCTGAGTTTATGCAGTGTGTCATGGGACACTTAGGGGTTAACTTCATGTTCTTGGGACGTGTCTTAGTGTTCTCAATGTACTTAGACTGAGCAGTTCTTAGAAGGGTGAAATGGAAACAGGAGGAATTGCAGAGCATGTGGTATGGGGGTTGGATTAGGAGAAACAGAGACGCATGAGGAACAAAGGGAAGCTGCTGTACAAAATCCAGAGCAAGTTAAATTGAAATTAGGTATTTACTGAGTTTTTTGAAGGACAAAGTGTATAGTTCTAAATAATTTTTTTATATTTAAGTTATCTTATTAACATCTGAAACTGCAGACAAAATTACCCTTTAAAAATTATTTTTCTTAAACTGGATTATGTCACTTTTGTTTCATTTATGCAGTGTTTTTGCAAGGGTTTATTTTATTTAAAATGAGACCATGAATAATTATAACTCAGTCACTGCTTTGCCTTAGTCAGACAGGTTGTTCATGCAGAAAAACTACAACATTTATGCTTAAATCCAACACCTACTTGATTATCAAATTCATAATTGAGAACAAAAAAAAAAAATCCAGAGCCTTCTGATCTTGAAATGCTGAAAATTTATGTAAACATTTTGTGTATTAACTTCTCTTTCTGAAGTTTTCTAAATCTAAGCATATAAAATTCAACAGGCAATACCACACTGCACATTTCCAAAATGGTCAGTACAATGACATGAACAGAGATATTCTTCCTTGTTGTTTACATGTTTGATAGTTTCACACCACATCTGAGTATCAGCAGAGGACTCTGCAAAGTAGCTGATACAATGCATTAGTGAAAATATTTTTTCTCTGCTCTTGATAATGACAGTTCTCTGATTGGAAGCAGGCTATTTAAAACATCAAGAAATGAAAAACCTTTACTAATTTCTGTTCTTGCTCCCCCTTCAACTCACAGTCTAAATTATTTGCATCCTGTTTATATAGACGCATATGCCCACTCAGACAAGCCACAATAACATGCTACAAAGGCCATATAGTGGTTTCTGTTCTAACCTTCTTTTCCTGTATCCTTAAACTTCAATTTTTCACTTTACAGTCTTGGTCTCTATCTGGAGGAGACTATTTTTTTATTACTTAGCAGGTCCAGCAAGCCATGCTCAGTCCTTTTAGACCTAAGGATTTCCTACAAAGTGTTTCTTGTTGTATAAATACATATGTGCATGTTTATAAACTATGTTGTACTCTCTGAAAACTAAGATAAACTTAAAAATAACAGGTACAGTCCACAGATGTGTCTATGCTTTACAACTAAGCTCCCAGCATTTCTGCTAACAATTTGTGAATACATATATTTAAATGAAATATTAATTAAATCTAAATTATTAATGAATATCATAGTTGCAACAGAATAAAAAAGGTATAAACAAATAGACAGAGGTATTGTATGCAGTACTTAAACTTGATAGTCTGGCTCAAAATACCATGAAAATCTTATCTTGGCTCAAAATACCATGAAAAGTTAATCTTGTAGTTTGCAGAATAATATGCACACACACCAAAAAGCTTTTTCCTTACCACCTTTTCAGCTGTTAAGTAGACCATGTTCTTCCAAATGCTTCAGCTATGTGTTTGTTTTCATGCGTGGATATTAATGAATTAGGGCGTTGCACAAAAAATTTTAAGAAGGATTCACACTCTGTCATTCACATATGCGGTTTCCATGTATGAAACTGCTAGAATCAAACGCCACCAAGACTGGTAGAGCTTTTCTGGTGTTGGTCAGTGATGAAAGGTGGCAGTATCCTTGGTACTCGACTTGCTGCCTTGGTATTCCTAACAGCCACTTACTCCTGCAAGCACTCCCTCAAGTCACTGTTAAGAAAGGAAATCAACCATGAAACTGACTCTGTATTGGCAGACATCAGCAGATCAACAAGAGGGAATAAAACAGTTCAAGAGGTGAAGTCAAGCATCATCAAAGTCCATAGACTAAGGAAATCACAAGCCAGGCTGTGATGGATAATTAGATTTCAAAAGCAGTAAAGATTCCTTGGGTTATGCCAACCCGTACCATAGTTTGGACCTCTTTCTAATCCTTATGACATGGAATTAAACTACTTATTTCTGGTTTCCTGTCACAATACTGCCTTTTAGTAATTTTCCTAAAAGTATGTACAGTTAGACCACCACTATTGTGCAGACTGCATACCAAATGAAGGCTCAACTTCACAGTTGTCTTAATGGGCTTTGCAACAAATGACTGGTAAATCATGTATTGCTGGAAAGGAAAAGATAAAAACTGTTATAGTAAGTGAATCGTGTGACCCCAGGGGCTTTATTTGTTTTGTTCTAACAATGCCTATCAATTCAAAAATGAAGAAACTCATAAAGCAAGCATTTCAAAATGTCCTGTTAATGTAAATGAAGCTTTGCTAAAATTTTGGATGCCACACGTATTATTTTCCCCACTGGGGAAAAAAAAAAAAAAAAGCAAGCTAAATAAATCCCCACTATACCTAGTAAAACCAGCAAACTGTTCTCCAGGAATGGGTCTAGTTAAAAAATTAGATTTTCTCTCTCTTGGTAAATGACACCGACACACTGCAGTGAGTCAGACTAGAGCTTGAATATACTCTTCACAACAGGATGGTACAGGAAGCTACCAAACTTTGTTGTCCTATGTCTTTAGTGAGTGGCGTGGGTAGTCCAAAATGGGACGTGACTGGTTCGAGTCCTGATGGTGTCAAGATATTATATGTCTTCTGAAGGAGAGCTTTGCTGTGCTGGGAGTTTCAGAAGATATATTACCTCATTTCCTGTTGACCTCAGTATGATTTGTGCAAACTGTTGTTAAGAGCTGACCTATACATGAACAAGAAAAGAAAGGTAAAATAGTTAATGCATGATAGCACATTTCCATACCTCCTATTAGTACAGGATAGGAATCAAAGCACAGCAGTGTGGGTTTATGTCAACTTAAATACGTATCTAATTCTGTATTATGTCAATATATGTGCCCTTAGCATTGATATTGAGGTTACCTAAATTAACCTAGAACATGTCGTTGTCAGAACTGCACTTTACCCTTTAGATGTATTTTGTATTCACAGGAGAAATAGACTTATTGAGGTGGAAAGACTGGGCACCTCTAGAGTGAGGCAACTCTAACTATGTATGTTAGAGATCTCATTTTGACCTTTGTTCTTTTGCTCCCGTGTCTTAGATCTCAGGTGACTTCTTGCACCTAGGGAAATACTATGTTTAAGATTAAACCTTCGAAATACCTTGGTAAGTATACCTATAAGGCTAAAGTTAGGTGTCCACTGCCACTGAAATTCAGTAAGTTGGATATCTAAATCTGTAAGCTATCTTTGGACGTGTTAGGCTTGTTCTACTGAGTAAATTATTAACTTGAAATTAATATTTCAGTTGTATCAGATTCAGTCTGAAACAGAGCAAAGTAAAAATATATCTTCCTAAGTTAGGTTTGAACTGTGTCCACTCAAGCAAGCCTTTTTGGGGCTGTTACTTTTAATAGGGAAATAAAATAAAATTCAGGAGCCTTACTACAACAGAATATATTGCTACTGTGAACTGTGATTTTTTACTAAGTATCCATATTTAATTTTAATCCTACCTCTTCTGTCCTAGATGATGTCTATTTAGAAATATCAGAAAATACATCAGTAAAGGAGAAGAGAAAGGAATGCTAATTGATAGAGAAGAGTCAGTAAAAATGTTAGTCTTCCTTACCTTTAAAAATCAGCCTCGATGACTAAAGTAGACCTGACTTATTTTGGGGTGGAAGGGAGACCATTATCCATAATCTATTATAAAATAAGTCGTATAAAAGGGAAAAACTGACAGGGTAATAAGATTATTGAGCTGAGATGTTATCTTCTATAATTCAATCGTCCTACTTATTATACAAAAACAGAAACATAATTTCCAACAGTGAGGTTAACTAAGGGGTTCCAGACACTTCTTTAGGTTGGGCACAGAACAAAACCTTTGACATTGTGTCTGTCAGCACAACAAAACCAGGGCATCTGGGAGGAGCCAGGCTACCTTTTCAAGGAAACTGGATTGCACATTTTCTCTTTTTGATGCAATAAATTGACCGTGAGTGCATCAAAACCCTAAAATGTTTAAACAAGGTGCGAGCTACAGAAGTAAAGTCTTATATTTCCTGAATAGTCCTTATCTGTCTTCACAGAATGGATCCTTGCCAGCTGCTTTCCAAGCTATGGGAACACTTCCCATAAACTGCTATTTCCACGTGAAGATAAACAACAGTGAAATCCTTTACACTCACAGGACAGATAAGAATATGAGACAAAGAAGGGGAAATAAAGAAGGAATAGCCTCTGCAGTGAGCTAAAACTTGCCTCAGTAGAAGTTTAATTCATTAAACTTTCTCTAATTGTAAAAGTTCCAAGAGGTCCCTTGGGAAGAAAGACATGGGGAAGGCAGCCTGGCTGCACAGGTGCCAGCATTTCTGGTAAGGGGATCTGTGGACATACTCAGCTGCCATACACAGTGCTTCAGGGAATGGCAATGGTTTTTACACAAGATGAGTGCTCTCTGTGCTAGAAAGCCCTCTAACTGATCTGGAAATTCTTCAACATCATTCAAAGCTGCTAGAAACAGTTTCTTTCATGTTGACCTACAAGACAGTTTAGAAGTTGGTCTGACTTTCCACAACATTTTCTTAAAATGCAGCTGTAGAATGGTCTTGTCTGATTTAAAAAAAAAAAAAAAAAAAAAAAAAAAAAATCTGAAACTTAAACAAATTGTCTAATATTAAACCACTACTAAAAAGAATGTGTACTTTTGACCTTGTAGCTCCACACTGGATGAGCAGGTTAGTTTTCCCTACTTGCCTTACTTCACCTCCTGTTTTAGAGACAGGATCTCTCCCCGTAAATCACCATACAGTGCTGTTGAGAAAGAGCATTGCAAATGTCAGAACAGCACCGATTTGAGGATTCAATTCAAAGAATTCTTCTTCAAAGAGCAGGCAGCAGATACAAACTTCTGAACTTGACTTTTTGTAGAATAACACTGCCTAGGGCCAGGCATTGCTTGGTACAGAGTGATTTTCATCATAACACTGTTACAAGGACCCTCAGTAGCAGTGTAAGACACCTGCCATCAAAAATGGGCATGGCAAGTGGCCTATAATAAAGCCTAAAGGCTTCAACCTAACTCCAAAGGAACAGGTTCTTTACCTTATGAGACTTATAAAGGACAGATTTACCTAACAATGAGAACTCAATTCCCATTAAAGGAACAAAAACGACACACGCACAAAAAACCCCAAACAAACAACAACAAGGACCAACTGACCAATCAACCAACCAACCAAACCAAACCAAACAAACAAAAATAAGACACAAACAACAACTCTCCTTACCGTTTCGGAATATTTATGCCCTGTCCTTGGTGAGGTGTTGGGTGGACTACCTCCAAGGTCTCAGTCAGGTTTATAAGCCTCACCTGGACCATATCTTTCATTTGGTCTTGCTATTTAAACACTCAGAAGAAACTGTCTTCTATTCAGCTGACAATACAAACAGTAATCTCCTCTATTTTTATACAATGGAAAGAGTCAGAGTTTATTCATAAAACACCCTGCAATTAAGCATGTTGTACTAATATACATCCAACATCTTACGTAGTGGAAACACAAAATCTTTATGGTTACTGACAAAATCCACAGTTCATCATGTTTTATTTGCTGAAAAGGAAGAAGCAACTTGGCCAGATTCCTGAGGGAAAGATAGCCTGTCATATTTGCCAAGATTTATTTGTGAAAAAGCACTCAGGATGATATTTTTTCGTGCAACCCCCACTGTTTCTGCTTTGAAAGCCATTATCAGAAACTGAATTTAGAGATTCATTTGAAATCAAAATCACAGGCAGTCAAGGAGGGCTTTTCTCTACTGCAGTCATTCGGCCCTCCACTTATTTATTCAAAATTTCCCTATAATTATGATTGCATATTTTAACGTCATGCATCTGGTTCTGCCTCTCCCCCCATTTGTTTCCCTGTTCCCAAGATAATTACATTTTGACAAAAATTTATTGAGACATCTGTTTTTTGCTTCAGATCTCCAGGTCATTCTGCAGCCATCACAGTGGCACAGCACAGCTCAGCCATTTTCACCAAGGAGGGGGCTGCAGCAGCTAAACTGATGGCCAGATTGCAGGGAATCTCAGTATAAATCTGCCAGATGGTTTAAGGTGGAAAATGGCAGGATACTTGGGAATGGAAGAGGAGATGAGATCTTTCTGATAATGCTATCGTTCCAGTACTTCTGGTTCACCTCTAATAAAGCTCGCTCGCACAAAATCAGCAGCGCCAGCAAGCAATCTCTCTGACTGTCAGGAAATGCTGAATTAGTGCAGCAAGGGACAGGTAAGACAGGCGAAAGTAAAAGGAATTTTTAATAGGGTGGTAGACAGAATCTAGATTAGAGCATTTAGTGAAATGGCAGGCAGGAATAAAATGATTCATTGAAAGGAGGGGGCCATGTATTCAAATACGTGGCCTTTGTGTTTAAAACTGCTGCCATCCTGGCTGGCCCAAATCTGTGGTACAGTAGCCCAGGTTGCCTTTCAGCCTCCTCTCTTGCATGTGGTTACTTTATAATTTATCTGACAGAGGAGGAAAATGGTGTGGCTTAAAGGTTGCACCATCAGATGTTATTCAAAAGAAGCAGGAGCCAGAATGCTTTCGGACCTGCTGCCACCACAGCTTAGTCCTAAAATTAACTGCCAATCTCCCTAAGCGGCGGTAATACTTTCCTTTTTTCTCCATGGACTTTGAGCATGTGTTACAAGTGTTGTGTGGATGGTCAGCTGTATTTCCCATCTTATGAACTACCAAAATAACATCCAAAACACTCAGTGAATGCTGACATTAACCCAGCATTTATGTTCAGCTTGGGTAGGGAGGACTTGGAGACGTTATTATTTGGAGGCATTTTATATAAAGGGCACTTCAGTAAAGCCCTCCCAAACACCAGTCAAAACATAGTTTAACATTATTCAAGCTCAATTCAGCTATATCTTACATAGTGAAAAGTTTCCTGCTACTCTGCAGAACTCCTCTCACAAAACAAAAAGTTAGGCTTTCTAAAGTTAACAGAAAAAGCTAACTCTTCTAGATATTTTAACCAGACAAACATCCACTTATTACCATGACAACAGTGACCTATTGCCTCATCACATTTTGGAAGGCAGGAGCTTTCTTGTAGAAACCAACATTTGTCTTTCAGCTACTTCCCTGGAAGATGTGATGTTTCCCCCACACCTCAGGGCAAACTGTGTGGCTCTAATGCTCTAACCATCCCCTTATGCTCTAACCATCCCCTTAATGCAGTGTGAGAAAGACAGTGTTCATGGGCCGCGAAAAATAATTACTTTGTGAGCTAATTATTTTTATGTGATCTGAAACTAGTTAGTAGTCACCCCCTGAAGTGAAAGATGCATCACAAAAGGAATAGGTAGTTCTTATTGCCTGTTACCTCCACAGACTAAAACAACACAAGAGAAAGAGCAAAAAAAATTGGTTGTTTTGTTTGTTTTTTTTTTTAATAACATGGTGATTCCTTGGATTAGGTCATTAGGTTCTGGAGAAAATAACTTTAAAATGGTACTATGCAATTGCAATTGCAAATTTTAATTGGTCCTTACAGAAAACTTCTTCCCTTTCACCTCAACATGATCACTGGGCATTTCTGCTTGCTGGACAATTTTGCGCTGGGTACTTTTTGTAGGCAGGTCTATTCCTCTTCCCAGTTTCTTTGTTGCCACCTCTGAATTAATGATCTCCATGTAAACTGTTGCATCTGGGCAAAACCAGCCTAACTCTGAGAAGGTAGAGAGGTGTGTCTTGGAGAAGTGAGGAGAGAAGGACCTACTACCTTAATTCATTCCCATATCTCTGGGAATATAAATGCTTCCACACCGACCCATGATCCTGGGGAAGCAGCTGAATGCAGGATGTATAAACTGGTGAGCACGTGGACCATTGCCAAATGCTGTTCCACTTGTTCACCTGAACATTGCCCTTGAGAAATTACCCTTTATGGGATATATGAGGTGTAAATTCAATCTCCATCTTCACTCAGTTTCTGTCATTTACTGAGCCTGCACTGCCAGCTGTGCCAAGCCACATCAGTCGGACTAGTGATGAGTATGTCAGCTTTAGAGGTTACCCCAAGAGGCTCTGCCAACTCATCTCAGGTGTAGAACTCATTTCAATCTCAGATGAGATCATTCAAATGAGACAGGCAGGGTATCAGCTGCATGATATGTCTTTTACAGCATGAGGAAAGTGCACTGTTGAGAGAAGCCCATAAAAGCCTACGTAGAAGGGACTTCCAGCATAGTTCACTTTCTCCTTATATTTTTTGTATATACAACCATAATGACCCAAACTATTTCCACTTAAACCCAAATAGAATTTGTAGGGAAGAAAACAAAACAAACAAACAAACAAAAACCCAAAACAAACAAAAAGCAAACAAAACAGACAAAGCAAAACAACATATTCCTAGATTTTTCCATGTATTAGGAGAATCAAAGGTAGCTTATTACATCTCTGACAGTAGGCATTGACAAAGAGCATGAATTGTATATAGGACAAAGGAAGACCCAAACCTCTACGGCTGACATGTTTGTTCAAGTCAGATGTTTTGCTGGCTGCTCAGGTTTGATAAATATTACAATGATAATGACCACTGTGTAACAGCAATTTTATCTCATAGACACATTTGTAAATTTTTTTGCTATGCTATTGTTCACAAAGGCACAACCTATGTGGTTTATTAAAACAGAAATCTTTCTGTGAATGTTTAGTGTGCGCCCTTATTTGTTGGCTGCGATGTGTTCCTGTGGTTTAATGCCTCTGTTTATGCCACATTTGCTATGGCAAGTTTTGTCTGACACAAACAAAAGGCATTTTGATTCCGGAATTAATAATACACAAATCAGATCTGTGATTGAACAAGCGCCATTCAAATAGTTTGAGTTAACACAATGTTTTAGTTTAATCTCATTAATACAACAGAAAATCTTCCTCTTGAGTGTTCAAAATTGCCCTGTTTTCATAGGTAACGGCATTTCACAAGTCTTCAGGACACTTCAGGAATATTTTCAGTCAAAGGAGATAGAAATATACACGTCATGTAACTTACATGTTGAATTTTCTCAGTTCATAGTAGTGACTTGCTAAATTGGCTTTTTGGAAAGACACTATTCCCATAATAATGCTGCAGTGCTCTAAAGGTGTCCTTAAACCAAGACCAGCAAAACTGTTATTCTTACTTTAGCCACCTCTAACGTCATATTTCCTCAGTCATCTCCCACCTTATAAGACCCAGAAAGAAGCAGCAAAGGATTTTACTGGTTCTAGAATGCAATACTGAGACTGTATCTCAGTCATGACACAGAACTTCCTTTCTGCAGAAACATTCTGTGCATTCTTGATAGGAAAAAATTTGTCTGGTATTGTTCAATACAATATGCATCTACAAAGTAATTCTTTTTTTTCCCACTTCTTTTCAAGAGTGCAGTATATAAGACCTGAGTAACTCATGACATGAGAATTAAAACAATGAGCAGGTATGTTTGGGGATGTTATCTGAGGAGAGGTCTAACAGAGGGATCTACACCTTGACTTTGGAGTCCCAGACCCTGAAATACCTGCCAGTACTCCAGAAGAAGTCAAACATTCATCATATTAAGAATGTCAAAGAAAAAAGGTGTGTTTGTTGTATTGTTTTTCCACCGGCTGTGCCTCCTCTAATAGGGCTGCAGCACACCCCTATGGACTTCCCTTCACTCCAAAATTATCATTGTGTCGCAGAAGAAATGCCTAGTCCTTGGACTGACAAAGTCACTGCATCATATTTCATCATATTCCGGTCCTGCACAATTAGCCTTAGGAGTTTGTTTTGTGTATCCTTTCCTCCTCCTTGTGAGCACATACAAACCTTCTATTACGGCTGGTAAGAGTAATCCCAAAGGGTAAAAATAATTTTGAACAAGCATTGATCTTAGCTACTGTCTGCACAGTTTACACTGAACAGAGGATCCAGCTTTTCTTTCCAAGTGAACAGCGTGAACGTGTAGTCACAATCTCTGACAGGTTCGGTGGGCCTTCAACTCATTGCACACAGAGAGAGCTACAGGTACTCACATTCTTTGTGATGCTAAAACATGTGCAGTCATGAAATTGTGCTCTACACCAGAGCTTAAAAGAGAAAAAAGTTCATTTATTCCTTTATGCCTAGAAGTAAAAAAGACCCCGTCTGCTTCATGAAGACCAGAAAGTCTGTGGCCACTGACTGGTCCAGCGGGTGCATAAGCTTTGCATACCACTGCGTAGTCTTTGTCTCCATCATAAATCATTCACAAGACTTACTACTGCCCCTTCCCTCCAAGCAGCTCACTCGCACAGCTATAGCACTGTACGCCTGTTTCTCCTGTTCCACTTCAAGGAACTGCTGGGCCATTTTCTCTCACTGTCACTGAGCTAGATCCTTTTCAAAGGGAACTGTCATGCGTCTTGCTGTGGAAGTTTACAGGATAAGAGTTATTTCAAATTCTTTACGGAAGGAATCCCACATCCGTGGGCTGGCTCTCAGCCCCTTGCTTCAGCCAGCTCCATCATGCTCTGTTTCAGACTCCTGATGAGAAGGGGGTCCTGGTTACAAATGGGGACATTGTTCTTGTGTTAGCCAGTACCCCAGGAGTTGGACTGAGGTCTGGGCTAAGTTAAACGTGGTAATCTAAGCATGAAGTATGTGGCAATGTTGCAGTTCAGTTAGAACTTGTTTAACAGCATTTTTCCCCTTTCTGCACAGTTTTTCCAGGCTTCAGCTGGAAACAAAACCTAGAATACTATAAAATAAGCATCATTTTTGTAGCATTGTACCCCAAAGGAAAAGACATTCTTGCAAATATCCCAAGCAAGCTGCACCTTGTGAGAGTTCCAGGTAAAAATATTACACAAATCCAGTCAGTACAAATATTTTTTCTGTATTGAAAATAATCCTCCCAAAAATTATGCCCTTCCCCAGCACTGCCATTGAGAACTTCATCACTTCCTGCATTATTTCATTCAAGGAAATCAGTTTTCAGCAAAACCAACAATATTGCCAATAGCAGAAGGAACTTGGCGAAGTCGTGTCAAGAGCAGCTACTAAAACTTTTCTTGTAGGTCTTGCAGCACCTCAAGGTAAGGCTACGCAGCCTCTGATACTAAATTAGATGAGATGGGGGAAAATGGCATGGATACTGTACTGGGTGTCAAGATGTTGGTAGGTGATGCCTAGTGGGGTGCTCTTTGTGGCAGAGTTTGGGACTGCTCAGTGGACGGCACAAATGACTCCAACAGACCCACCACAGGACAGCTGAAGCCGCCAGCCAAGCTGGTGACACTCTGGGGAGGAGGTACTTAAGAATGAGCAAGAAACACTACACAGGCAGTGAGGAATTAGGAAAAAGGTCTGAGAAACAGCCCTATGAACACTAAGGTCAGAGAAGAAGGAGATGTAGGAAGCGTTGGAGCAAAGAATCCCCAGCAACCCCTGGAGGAGAACACACCAGAGCCTGTATGTCCTGGAAGCCCATGGAGAAGACCATGCCAGAGCAGATACCCACACTACTGCCCATGGATGACCCCATGCTGGATGAG
>NW_010230086.1:0-35633 GCF_000690775.1 Eurypyga helias | reverse complement strand
TAGAGAGGAGCTGTTATGGACAGAGTGCAACCCCCATTCCCCATTCCCTGTGTCACTTGGGGAAGGTGTGAGGTAGAGGATTTGGGAATGCAAAAGTAAAGTTGAGCCTTGGAATAAGGGGGACGTGGAGGGAAGATATTTTAGTTTTTGTCTTTGTTTGTCATTCAACTCAATTTTTAATTGGCAATAAATCAAATTAATTTTCTGCAAGCCAAGTATGTTTTGCTTGTGAGGGTAATCTTTAAGTGACCTCCCCATCTTCATCTTAATTCACCAGCTTTCTTATTTTATTTTCTCAACCCCCATCCTTTTGAGGACAGGGAGTGAGAGAGCAGCTGGGTAGGGGTCTGGCAGCCAGTCAAGGTCAACCCACCACAGACACACAAAGAGAAATTCTGGTTTCAAGAAAGTTGAAAGCAAACAATGACACAACCTACAGGTCAGCAAGGAGTGATTTTGAACAGCCAGATCTGGTTCCTCTAGAGAATGTGTTAATAAGCTCTGTAAGGAACCATAGTGCATCTCCAGGATACACACACAAAAGAGTTCACCCATACAAACTTCACCTAAAGTGTGAATAGTCTAATGGGGAAAGAAAAAAATTTTTGGTTTTGGTTTTGAGAAAATTAAGCTCATATAGAAATCCAGGAATACTTCTTTGCTCTTTCAGGAGATTATTGAACAATCAAACTTTAAAAAGTATATCAAAGTTCAAGATAAAAACTGTGGAAATGTCTCAAACAAAAATCGACATCTTAAAACTAAGCTTAGTTAGATAAAGTACACAGTTCTTTTTGAACATGAAAGGTAGAGTTAAATATCCATAAATACATTCATTACATTTTATTTGTACATACAATTAAATGGTCTAGTATGTAAACCCCCAAATAATTCCTGTTTCTCTCTCTTCTACCATTACCATGTCTACCTATTCTTTTGTACTTTCTTATCAGTAAGTCAGCTCTCAACAGTAACACAGAAAGACGATAGCAGAAGGTATTCAAGCACTATTTGTCCACAAACAGACATCAGCTAAAGGCACTAAGTAACACAGAATGGCATCAATCTGGTTTGAATTCCAGTTATGACATTTAGTTAATTTTATCCAGGTATTCCTATTTTGATATTAATAAAATTTGTGCATTTGATGGAAGAACAGCTTCAAGAAAAGATTTGTATTTTAGTTGTGAACACAAGAGCTGAAGAATCAACCATCTCTTTTGGCTGCTCACTAGTAACAAATGTTTTAAAAATCTGTCTATTTTTTCTATTTAAATTGCCCAGCTTCAGTTTATAGACATTGTCCTACTATATTTTTTTTTTTTTTGTCATGTATGCTTTATACAGAAATCAGTCCAAGCTTTCTAAATTTCCCATGACAGTGCTTTTGCCTGAATTCCAGGTGTATCAAATCTTCCTGGTTGATGAAAAACTGAACATGAGCCGGCAGTGTGCGCTGGCAGCCCAGAAAGCCAAGGGTATCCTGGGCTGTATCCAGAGAAGTGTGGGCAGCAGGTCGAGGGAGGGGATTCTGCCCCTGTACTCTGCTCTTGTGAGACCCCACCTGGAGTGCTGCATCCAGCTGTGGAGCCCTCAACATCAGAAGGATATTGACCACTTGGAGCGAGTCTAGAGGAGGCCACGAAGATGCTCAGAGGGCTGGAGCACCTCTCCTATGACGAAAGGCTGCAAGAACTGGGCTTGTTCAGCCTGGAGAAGAGGAGGCTCCGGGGAGACCTCATTGCAGCTTTCCAGTATCTGAAGGGGGCCTACAAGGGTGCTGAGAGAGGACTTTTTACAAGAGCCTGTAGTGATAGGACAAGGGGTAATGGGTATAAATTGAAATCAGGGAGGTTTCGATGAGATGTCAGGAAGAAATTCTTCACAGAGAGCGTGGTGAAACACTGGAACAGGTTGCCCAGAGCAGCTGTGGATGCCCCATCCCTGGAAGTGTTCAAGGCCAGGCTGGATGAGGCTTTGAGCAACCTGGTCTAGTGGAAGGTGTCCCTGCCCATGGCAGGGGGGTTGGAACTAGATGATCTTTAAGGTCCCTTCCAACCCAAACCATTCTGTGATTCTATGATTCCATGATTCCTTACTCCAAGATCTTTTTTACTTTAGAAGTTCACCTTTGAACTATGACAACAGTGTTGCTTTCACTATCACTGCACAGACATTCAAAACGCACAGCACTACCATTTGTAGCTCAGGTAAAAGGGCTTACTCACCTTCTTTATCCTATACTGCTTTGGGATCCAAGCTGACTAGTTTGCCCTATAGAGCTATTAAAACTTTTGAAAGCCATCTCTGCTATAATGTTCAGTATTTCTTGTATTTAATTTGTGCTGTAGTCCAGCCCCTTGGTTTGTTTGTTCAGATTCTGCTTACAGGAACCTTTTGCTGTTAGCTTCAGCCTCCTTTATTAACAATAACTTGGCTGGGGTTTTTTTCAAGGCTTTTTCTCACTTCTCATTACTCTCTATGAAACAGTTGTTTTTCAACCTACCAAACTACCCATTCATACTGTAACACTTTTTCAGGCTTTTGGAACTTCCTTAGTGCTGAATAATTATTAAGTGAATATATTTGCAGGTATAAATAGCCTTTGATGCTATTCGAGAATCCTTTTCCAGCCCTGCGTGTTACCTAGTTACTGGCTTTTGCAAATAGTTAGTGTTCTTCTCCCTCAGTAAAGGTCTGATAAGCATGTCAGCATCCTGAAGACACACAGAGACTTCATTCTGCTTCTTCCCAAATAGGAACACCTTTAATGGAGCACTTCTCTGGAACTATTCTGTATTTTCAGCATCATTATGAGACTTTTGCTATCTCCATTTGGTAATGGGCCCTGTTTCACTGGAAGGGTTTCTTTGTTCGTATTGTATTCTGACTCCTTTTAATTCTGAGCCCTGCCAGCCATGTTACTTTCCTTAATATCCTTCATTTCCCTCTTTCATTTTTGTCATGTTACATCTCTCCCTTTTCATCCAGTTTTTTAGCAGACAGCTTCACTTCCCCACTAAAGTGAGAAGAGATATTATGCAGAGTTGCCTCTTTCTTTACAGGCAGCCTGGGTTTCATAGCTGTTTAAAAAAGGGCTTCAACTGCCTCAAGAAAACAGCAACTATATAAACATTCTTTTCTCCCTCCTTTTTTTCTCTCTTTCCTGTTTTGGTTGGTTTGTTTGTTTGTTTAAACATAGTATTCAAATTCATCAGAGAAAAGAAGATGTCAGATTCTTTTATTTCCACTTGAGAGGATTGAAATCTTACAATTATTCATGAAAGTGCCCAAGTCAGAAAAAAATTTTTAAAAAGTCTTGTGAGGTGACTGTGAAAACTGTTGTCAGACTAACATTAAATTTCTTGCTGTTTTCTGCTGGGTAAGTTAGTTGATCTCTAGGAATAAAAGGCAATCCCAGTCAGCATAAACCTAAACAGAAGGTAAATATCTTGTGTTTAAGGTAACAAAACATACAGCAAATAGGGAGGAAAAGGAGATTTATGCCATTACAGCAACAGAAGTTGTAACTCATGTTAGACACGCTAATAGCAAGAGATGAGGTAGCACTTGGCTCTGCCCTCATCATCTGCACATAATTATGACGACAAATTCTGAACTCATGTGCACCATACAAATGCCTTCACAATTAATGACATAGATGCTGAACAGACTGTGGAATGGCAGCTGCTTGTTCAATAGTGACAAAAGTCGCTTCCTAAGAACTTTCAGATGATGCTTGGGTTTTCCATTCTGCCCTGTTGACCTAGGTATCCAATCCCATTTAGCAGCTGTGAATCTATTTTGTGTTAGTTATAGTTTTAATCAAACCCTTCAGATACACTTGGTAATCCTTTTAGAAAGATGGTTCACTCAGTAAGTTAGAGATAGCCCTCACCCCAGCTCAAATGTCCTAGTGAGCTGAGAATCCTCTTCTACAGCAAACCTTCAGAAAGAAATCAAAAACCTCTCCTGGTCACATAAAGAGAAAGCGGATAGGTAGAGGAAGGTAGAGGAAGCGCAACAGTATGGACAGGATTAAGACGCAACCTTATTTTAATTTCTTCAAATTATGTTGAGTTTATGGTTTCGAAACCTGTTTCCCAGAAATTTACTTCCTACCATAACTAAAAGCATAGGAGATTATATTATCATTAAATTCCCTATCCATAGTTTACTCAGTCTGCTAAAATTTGCCATTTAAGTCCAAAAACATAGGCTCTTTACTATAGGTCATGACCTGGGACTTCAAAACAGTGTAGTTTGATGTGATACCAGCTTTGTATTTGGTAAAGAGATCTCATCTCTCCTCCCTCAGGGGAACGAAAAAGAAAGAACAGAATTCTCAAAAAATGTGTGTATCACTTGACCACAGAGGAAACCTCCCATTATCCTGGAGCAGTTGAGTGATAAACATGACCCACACTGGGTAAACAAGCCAGCATTTTGTTCTGGCATTCCAGATGTTACAAATGAAGTTTTGTGTTAAAATAACCGCAATCTATTCTTTTGGGTATGAGTCATCTCCCTCAAAACTTTGAGACCAGTCTTTCTTATTGCAATTAATATTTCCAGGAATATTAAAGTACCAACTAAAGGATCTGGAATTCACTGGGTCAGATACGGTACACGTGCCTATCTCATCCCAGCAGACAAATACGGTCAACAGTGGAGTGTACAAAGGACAGCACAACAACTTAACTCTGTCTCATCTCTCCTAGGAATGTTTAAGCTTCAGACACATTCAGGTAGAAATCCCATGACTTGGTGCCACATTGTGTTTTTCTCTGCAGCCCTTAGATGTTGATAAACATTTATAGATGATAAATATTCAGTCAAGCAATAAACTGTACCAATCATGATGACAGATACAGGAATGAATAAACAGTGGAACAGCCCTAAGGCATCACTTTCCAAAAAATTAAAAAGAAACAATATGCTGCCAAATGGAAAGGCTGGTGCAGCAGGACAGGAGGCAGGTTTCATTTAAGTGGAAAAGGTGGGTTCCTCATGCGCAGTTTCTGACAACAAAACAACGGAGAAATATCAGGGAAGACCAACATGAGTGCTCCTCCCTGCCTTCCTTGATCTCTGCAAATGGCAAAACAGGCCATAATCCAGCAGCTCATGCCTGCACTTCATTGACAGCAGTTCATACCTTCAGTGCATCACTTCTGTTGTGTTCTTGGAGCAGGTCTTCAACTGCAGCATGTGACACTGCTCTGTGGGACGCTTGTTTCAGTTTAAAGGTGGCTCACATTTGCTTGTGAGTTGCCTTGCTACACAGGTTTACATCCCTCCAGCTTTTTTATTCTGATCACTTTCAATAAAGTCATTCTCTAGAGAACATTTTTCATTATTTTACATGTCAGCACAGAATAATGACAAATGAGTGAAGGTTTTCACCAGGATTCTGTTCATAACATAAAAACGGTAACAGAACCACAACAATCTTGCAAAAATGTGTGAAGGAACGTCAACCATCAGGTAATTTGATAACATTTCCTCCAGCTGAAGAATATTTTTACCTATTAGTATATCAACATCACTGAAACACCTGAAGAGAAAGAAATAATTTAATACAAAAGATGAAAACAGTAAATCAATATAATTTCAACAAACTGCAAATAAACACTCAACTCTGGGAACTCTTTTCTCTGTTCTCCAATTATTCCCGGGTGTGTAGTTCAATGCTTCCAGTGTCCTGCTGTGAAGGCAATGTACTGTTTATATTGGATCAGGCAGCTCAGCTCTCTACCCCAAGGTACAGAATCCATATATGGAGTAATGTATTTTTCAGGGGAATTTTTGGGGTTTTTTTCTTAAATACCTAGCTTGGTAAATATGTCAGTTAAACTTGTCTTCACTGTAGCAACTTTGCACTTTCCCAAGTTCCTCTCCAGAGAGGCAACTTTAGCAGTAAAATGCAATCTAATGCTATATTTTTAGCAGTGCAAATTCTATAGACTCTGGTTTTGAGGAGGATTCATTGATATTTCCTTTCTTCCTACAACTACTAAGTTGATGGCATCATCTCATATCCCTATATTTATTTCAAACCCAGGCCATACTTAATGCTTAATCAAAAGGAAGTTATGGGAAGTTAAATGATCCTACACATTCCAGTAACAACCAAGCAGAATAGTAGTAGGACCCAATGCAAAACAGTGAATGTTTCGATTCTTTGCAAGGTTTCTGTCTTGCAAGGAAGCTTTGCTGGTAGAGGAAGTGGGTTTGATCCCTTCATTCAAGCTAGAAAACTATAGGTTGGAGGACCTGAGGTCCAGCAAAAATCTAAATATAGGCAAGTGACTTCCACGTAGAGAGAGTTGAGTTGAACTCTCAAGCTGAACTCAAGTTGAATGAAAACAACCTGCGTGAGAAGGTTCCAAAATCTGCTTCTTCCAAAATAGTGGACTGTGTTTGTAATAATAGCTTCTCACTTGCATTAATGGGAATACCTAGAAACCCCAGTGAAGACTTGGGGTTCTGCAGTCACCTGCTTACTTAAGCTAAACCCATAAGCTCAATAAGTAGACCATACAAAGAAGTGCTGTTATCCTATTTGACCACATAGAAACCAAGATACAGGGAGGTTAAAGTTTAACTATTCCAACTTCCAGTTTTCTCAGGCCTTCATTCTGAAAATGGTTGTTGGGAATCCTCATTTAACAAACCATGCTGAGACCACTCTCAGTTACGCCCTTGGTGACATACATAAAATCCTTTTAAAACTCTCATGTCCCTTGTTAGCCTAACATTACCAAAATAAATATAGAGAGTGCACAGTTGCCCGTAGCTTCCAGTTTTTCATGCCCCACTTGTCTGAAGACCCCACCAGAGGACCAGTGTGAAGGAAGATGGGGAACAAGTGGCTAGCAGCGAGGTGTGTGCTGACAGCTTACAGGTGCTCTGCTCTTCCCAAGGAACCCCAAAGACACGAGTCCTTGTTGCAGCTCAGGCAGCTGTGATTTTGTGTCAAACTAATCTAACAGTTTCAGCTTGCTGTCAAACTATCTGTTTCTGTACCCTCACATACCCAGACAAAAAAAAGGATGAAGGGAAGGTAAGCCAAAAGGATCTTTCCAGTCATTGCATCCTACATCAATATGAAAACAAGCAGCAAACATTTGATAAATTACAAGTCAGAAGTTTTACCTGCAGACCAACTGGAAAGTAAGTTCACTGTGTTGCTCTCTGAGCAGAGCCTTGAAATTATACTGATTTCAAGAGCTGCTTTTTTTTATAAAATCACATTAAAAATTGTTGGATCTGAGTGAACATTATAACCTCCAGAAGCTGCCCTGTGCTTCACTGAGAGTTATTGATAATGATTGTAGGCTGACCCATGCCCCTCAGGGAGTAGTCAGGCTTTTTTTTTTTTTAAAGCAGATGTTTTATTCCACCCAAATATTGCTACACCATACAGGTATCATCAGTGTGCCTGAAGAGTGACCTGCAAGACCAAGGGCAGAGCATTCAAGTTCAGAATCATTAAACAGGGGTAGAGGAAGAGAGTAGAGACTAAGCTCCTCCTTACGGACTGCTTTTACTATTTCTGTCCTTAATCTCCTGCAGATTTTGTGGTACAGCAGCTGGGACCTATCTTGGTGCTGCACCCTGCAGCAGCTATTCACAGTGCCAGGCCCAGAGTACAATTCCCATCCTGGGGCAGGTCTCTGACCCCAGCTCCCACCTCTCCACTCAGCCTGGGCACTGAGCCCCTGGGGCGCTGCCCATCCAAGGGAACAGGGAGCAAATCTATCCCTGAAGCTGCTTCAAGGTGTAATTGAATCAGAATGTTCTCTTTTCTTTATTTTATAGCTTATTCCCAATCCACAGTTCCACTGTACCCGCTAGGCAAGTTCACTCACATGCATAATTTCACCTTGTACCATGCTCACCCTGTGCTTTCCTCTTTCTGGATACGGTCAGGCAGGATCTCCAGACACTCTTGGGTCCCCGGACCCTCTGCTCTGGCCATGCTTAACAAAGATGCCCAGAAAGGTTTTCTTTACCACCCCCTGTCAACCATCTTTGCAAAGTATTTCTCCACACCTCTGGAGCAAACATGTGGAAGTTAAATTATTTTTGCCTACAATCTTATGATCATCTTGACCATTTTTCCAGGTCAAAACACCCCAGGCCCCAGCAACCTCAAATACAGCTATCACAGACCCTCAGCTTTTATTTATTTGTTTTAGCAATTGCTGTTCAAATATGGAGCTAAGCACAACCAAGGCAGAACAACTACCTTGATCTGAAGATGCAATTCTGAGACAGCTGAGCCCATCAGGTCCCACCCTCTCCTGAGGCAGCAGGTCAGCCAAGCTCCAGTTGGGCTGGAGAGAGGCTCTGGACACTGTGTCACTCTGGCATAGCTGATCCTCCACAGAATTGGTGCCATTGGAGGTGAAGGAGAGGGAAGACATGCCTGCCATGTCTGCAGGTGCTCTTGGTGCTCCTGTGGGGCCCTGACATCCCTTTTCCCTCTGCTGTTCCCTGAGATGGGAAGGGATCCTTTAGAGCTGCTGCTCACCCATTTCATGGGTGACAAGGAGGACACATGGCACAAAGGAACCATTATGGGAACTGCTGCTGGGATTAATATCCAGATGGGACTGTGGCGAAGAATTAAGAGGTCTGAGTAAACTAAGAAGGGTTAAGGTAGGAAAGGGGAGGGTGGGCACTGAGCATGCTGGAGGAGAGGCTTGTGAGCCCAAGGGAAGACCAGGACAGGGTCCTGGCAGCAGTTTTTTATTAAGCCAGTTGTGAGTCTGGATGTATCAGCTGTCTGTCTCTTCAGTCTGCAGAACCCTGGGAAAAGGAAGTTTTGATGCCTCACAGTGGGATGGTGTTCCCAACCTTGGAAATGTCCTCCCTGAGCAAAGAGCAAGACCTTCTCTTTTCTTGTCTTACCCTAACAACATCCTCCTGGGACCCTCTACACAACTATCAAATTGACAAGGGAATTAACTTATCTTTTTATACAGTAGCAGGGCATTCTGTTCCTCACATTGTTCCTTGAATTAAACTTCACAGAACTCAAAAGAAGTGTTATCAATCTAAAAAAGGTTTGGAAGGGTTCTCCCACATCTCCTTCAAAACCCAACAATGTGACAGGAAAACCAGTTACTAGAAGGCCATCGCTGTACCACTCACTTTATCTTCCCTTTTCCACTCTTTGTTTTAAGAAAACACTGAACGCATGGAAACCACTTGTTCCAGTTTACAGACCCTGAAGTCCTTCTAGTGGGAGTTGTACAATGAACTGGAACGTGTCGACAGCGAGTTTTCTTTCCTTAATTGCTTTTCACAGTCCCTACAGAAGTATTCCAAGGTCCCCCAGGGTTTCTTATGACCACAAATTGAAAGGGACTAGCCTGAAGGAACACATCACCCACAGCAGGAGCTGTCGAAGCTTCCTATGGTACACCAGTCTGGGCTTGCCAGCACCGTATGGCTCTTGCTGCTGGCAGCTCCTGAGAGAAGCGAGCTTGGTAGCCATAAGGGGACATTCTGCCTTCTGTGATGCTAGCCTAACGTGCCTGGAAGGCACTGCGCGATGACAGTCCAACAGGTGATGGTCTCGGTGTGGCTGTTTTTGCATGGCTCACGTCTCCTGTCATGCCTTAACTCATCCTGAGTCCGTATATTAATATTTCTACATGGTGCAGAAGTCTGGAGCACAGTTGTGACTCACCACATCATGCAAGGCACAGCTAGGACTCAAAACCTGGTCAAGGATGTTGTATTCATATGAAGGTCTGATCCAGCAGCCAGGATTATGGAAAAATATACTCAGTCCATTCACATTTTATAAATGATCTTAAAATCTGGAATTTTTTGAGTATTCCTCTACTTTTGGAAATTTCTCAATCTACCTTTTCTTGGTTTTGTGTTTATTCAAAACATTGTGGGTTGTTTATTGGTTTTCTTTTGGTTTTTGTTTTTTTTTCCCTGGTCTGGGCATTCACAAATTATTCTGACAATACAGGGGACCATTTGAAGGTTGGGTTTTTCTGTCTGTTTTTTAAAGAAAATTTCTCTGCGGCAGACGAACTTATAAATGAAAGCCACCAACTGGCCAAAGAGGAACTGTGAAATTTTAAGAAATCTTTAGGAGGAAAAGACACTGGAAAATTTTTTTCTTCGTGAATGCAAAACACTTTATATGTCCGTAAGAGCTGAACATAGAATCATAGAATCACAAAATGGTTTGGGTTGGAAGGGACCTTAAAGATCATCTAGTTCCAACCCCCCTGCCATGGGCAGGGACACCTTCCACTAGACCAGGTTGTTCAAAGCCTCATCCAGCCTGGCCTTGAACACTTCCAGGGATGGGGCATCCACAGCTTCTCTGGGAAACCTGTTCCAGTGCTTCACCACCCTCTCTATGAAGAACTTCATCCTGATACCTAATCTAAACCTCCCCGCTTTCAATTTAAACCCATTCCCCCTTGTCCTGTCACTACAGGCCCTTGTAAAAAGTCCCCCCCAGCTTCCTTGTAGCCCCTTCAGGCACTGGAAGGCTGCAATAAGGTCTCCCTGGGGCCTTCTCTTCTCCAGGCTGAACAAGCCCAACTCTCTCAGCCTGTCCCCATAGCAGAGGTGCTCCAGCCCTCTGAGCATCTTTGTGGCCTCTTCTGGACTCGCTCCAACCCCTCTGTATCCTTCTGATATTGAGGGCTCCACAGCTGGATGCAGCACTCCAGGGGGGGTCTCACAAGAGCAGAGTAGAGAGGAACAATCCCCTCCCTCAAGCTGATGGCCACACTTCTGATAAGCCCGGAGATGAGCAGTAACAGTGTGAGAAAACAGTGCTGAAGAAAAAAAAAATAACAAAACCAACTTGCTAAAAACCTGAAAAATATTTGAATAATATGAATAATACACCAGAGAACTCAGTGCAAAGATAAACTGGTGCATGAAACAAAGAGCTGCAGGAGAGCTTGAATTTTATACAGTTAGTAAAAAAGTCTTCAGAGGTACTTGCAAAGGCTCAGCAGGGAATCTGATGGAATCACATAATCACAGATACATAACTTTTATTTCACATTGAATACTGGTTTGACTGGCTGGTTTAGAAAAGCAACACCCATGTCACTGTAGAACATAAATAAGCAAACCACTTCACTTACAGACTGGATGCTGTACACTGAACTACATTATGAATGCAAATTTAGCACTCAATTACCAATGTTTTGTCTGCGTGGTGATACAGTTGATTCACTCACAATCTTAACTCATTTTTAGTCCTAATAATGCCATTTAATATCAATGTGCAACCTGCGAAACGTGGAATCCTGTGGTACCAAGAAGTCTCCAGGGCAATTCGGATGCTACACAACTGCTATGTCACAGTCACTGGAACTGTAGCCACAGGAAACCTGGAATCACACAATCATAGAATCCCAGAATGGTTTGGGTCAGAAGGGACCTTAAAGACCATCTAGTTCCAACCCCACTGCCACAGGCAGGGACACCTTCCACTAGACCAGGTTGCTCAAAGCCTCATCCAGCCTGGCCTTGAACACTCCCAGGGATGGGGCATCCACAGCTTCTCTGGGAAACCTGTTCCAGTGCCTCACCACCCTCTCCGGGAAGAACTTCTTCTTGATATCAATCTAAACCTCCCCACTTTCAATTTAAACCCATTACCCCTTGTCCTGTCACTACAGACCCTTGTAAAAAGTCCCCCCTCAACTTTCTTGTAGCCCCTTCAGGTACTGGAAGGCTGCAATAAGGTCTCCCTGGAGCCTTCTCTTCTCCAGGCTGAACAAGCCCAACTCTCTCAGCCTGTCCCCACAGCAGAGGTGCTCCAGCCCTCTGATCATCTTCGTGGCCTCCTCTGGACTCTGGAAGTTTGTATTCACATTTGTGTTGACATGGTGTAGAAAAACTAAGGTATACAACTGCAGAGACAATTCTGAATAGTGTACAGGAAGTGAATAGAAAGCTCCTCACTGTGCTGATTCTCAGTCTGATGCCGAGTTCTGTCATGCTGGCTACTTTCAAAGAAACTCAACCTGATGACTTGGTGAGGCATCATGTTATGTTCAGTTTATTTTCTTACTACTGAGTGTATTTTGAGGTTATTGTTGTATGTATCCTCCTGTCCAAAACCAATCCAGCATACAATAGGCATTTCAGGTATGACACACCAGGTGAATTCTCACATCACACTATTTTAAAAGGGGGAAGGGGTGCAGAAGGAGATCAAACTACCTAAAGAAAACACTCTTATCTTTGTATTCTTGTCTCCATGAAACAGAAAAATGTACTTGACTTCTGAGGGTTTTCACAAGTTCAAGTTTTCTGGGCTGTGAAACAAATCCACTTAAGTAACTGTGACAATCTTCAATAGGCTGCAGTAGAAAAATACACTGAGGGAAATATTTCAATCTCAAATAATTTGGGAGAAAGGTGGTTTACAACCAGAATTATGTCTGAAAAATGTTTAAGTACCAAAGCCCGCACTTACCCTTGGGTGACCTCATTGCATTCAGGGATATTTCAGCAGTCTAACTGGGAGCACCATTTGCTTCTTGAAACATCAGTAATTATCTGATCAGAGAGTTTTTGAAAATTGAACAGACAGATGCTTACAATTGATATGGTTCCAGCTTCGCAGTGCTGCAGTGCTTCATTTGTCAGTTATGGGGAGATAGATCTTTTATCCCTGCCCCAGTCCCGTTGTGTATCAGACTTCCTTGCTTGTCTGCCCACAGCAATGTGTGCTGGTTTTGGCAGCCTGCAGCACAGCTAAATATAGTCAATGGAGACCATTTTTTTAGTAGCGAGCATCAGCTTAGCAAGCAGGAACAGTTATGTTCTGCTTTGAACACCTCCATTCACCCTAAGGCACATGCCTTAGGGGAAAAATAAACACCGTACCTGGAAGACCTGGAAATCCACAGGCACCTAAAATAAGGTGCCTTACCAGCAATGTAAGCCTGATCCAATCCTTGTTAAAAATCAGCTGAGGGATTTCTATCGACTCCAGTGACATCAGATCAATATCACAGAGGAGCAGGTTTCCCATAGACCTTTTCTAAGAAGCAGGTTCTGCTTTGGTACCACATAACGGCAAGTGCAGAGCCCAACTGCAAGTCAAGCTTCAGATGAAGGACTGAGTGTTGTTGCCTCCCTCCCCGTATTTCTGACAGCTTGGTGTTTTGCAAATAGTATATTGTAACTTTGTTCACTCCATTCTTTTTCTGGAGAACATGGTGATACTCTGGACAGGGTAAAAGTGGATCAGAGTACTACGTAATGGTGAATGCATAACAAGTAAATTGGGTTCAAGATGCACTTGAATCCTCACACAGCTTTTGGCAAACCTTTACAGCTCTCAGCAGCTCAGTCAGTCAATGTGTGTGGGTAACGGTAACAGTGGCTGATGTCATGCCCATAAAGACCTTAAAGAAACCATCATTGGATAGTCTAAAGATACATTTGTCAGGCAGAAGTGGGATAGCTCTTCTAACGACGTTACCTTTGCTAGATCCTGCTTGACCAACAATGCCAATGATTTGCCTTAGACTGTTCTCTGTGGTTCTGCCATTTCTGATGGTGACATATATACCCTGTCTATAAAACAATCCTGTAGTTACCTTACCAGAAAGACTTAAGGCTGCTGCTCTTGGAAGCAGAGATGTGAGAAGGGGCATGAGAGTTACCTGGATAGCAGCGAAGAGTCTTTTTTTCCTCCATAAAATGAAATTTTTTTCAGTCCTGATCGTTCAATAACCTTCTTTTGTTCATAGACACTCATGGATGTGACTCAGATTCTGGCAGCTGAACACTCCCAACTGACCCCTAGCACTTCATCCCCAAGGAAACAGATGCCTATGGGCTCAGGCTCACAAGCAAAATGCTGAGACTAGGTTTGTTTTCAGCTTTCAGCCAGAAGTTGACTAAACAACAGCTATAATACACAAATGTAGGTCAGTAACCACAATAGAAAGAAAAATAGGACTCAAAAAGAAACCCACACACAACAAAGATGGTAACTTCATTTAGACTTCATCTAATGGCAGCAAAAAATGTGAGGCAGTAATGTACATTTCTGCCTTGCCGTTTGTGTGTGTGTTTGGATCTGGTAGCAAGATCTCTGGGTTTTTTCAGTTATAATCTGTAAGCTCATGGAAGAGCACATAAAAATAACATGGTTTAAAAAAAAAAATTAAGGATCATTTCATGGACTGTTTGTCTTTTTCTTCTCATAAACTTAGCAAATGGGAAAGCAGAAAGGCCTGAATCAGGAACTTCCCCCACTTCCATGTCCTCACCATGAAGATGCAGGTCACAGTCTCATTGGCATGCTCCCTTTCCTGCTCCTTATGTCGTGATGTTGTTGCCCACCACAGTGCCTATCCTGAGCATGGCATTGCAGCCCTGGCTCTGGCACTGGCAGCGTGAACAAAAGCAGGCAGCTGCCATTCTTTGTCCCCAGCTATCGGCATCAATGACACTGTGCAGCTGGCATGGGCGGAGAGGAGGATTCAAGTCATGTAGACAGCTCCCTGCAGGATTCTGGTGCGTTTTCAGCAGCAGGCTGCTTTGCAAGGAGCTGCAGAGTGGCAGGAAAAGTAGGGAATTCTCTTATCAGAAAAGCGAGGTGGGGCTGAAATTGAGCATCTCTGGGTTATGCGGGAAGGTATTCTGTTTTGGAATAGATGTGGAATCCAAAATCCTTAGCAAAGTTTTCAAATCATGTCCAAACAACAGCACTAAAGGAAACTCTAGGAGGAAAAATTGGTAGAATTTCCTAACTGTGCAGTGCCTGACAATTTGTTTTGGAGAGACACACATACAACAAAGGGCCTTTCGCAGAAAAATTAGTCCATTTAACAAACAAATGGTCTTTGTGCAAACAAACCAGTGAGGAAAAATAACAAACCATTTTGAACACTAATGGCTGAAACTGGAAAAAGCTTATGCTCTAGAACCCGTGGAATATTTTTATCTAAGTAGATGGAGAGTCGTTTAGCTTCACTGTGGGGCAAAATCTGAGGACTTTTACATAATCTAGTTTAAGATTTTGTACTGTGATCCAGTCAGTCATGTCTTGCCCATATTCATGGTACTTGCTGGCAGTTGCTACTTGTCTTAGTGTTATAAGAGAAAGCAATGTATTTCCAGGAACGTGGCGCTGAATGAAACATCCTATATATGCAGCTAATGCACACATGAAAAATAATTCTTATTTTGCAGGGTTCAAAGACCTTGACCCAAAACAAAGTTTTCTGAAGTCAGGAAGAAAGTTGGGAATATTAGATCTTGCTGTCTTTATTTAATGAAAATGTTATCATGAAGGCTGTTAAGAAATCAAAGATGTACTGTCTGTCACAAGTCAATAACGTTGAAAGAAAACAGAGGTCTCCTGCCCTTCCGCGATCATGCTCAATCTTACATTGCAGGAGAAGCAATTCAGGTCACCTACATGATTGTTAGGGCTGGTAAAACTTGAGGATGAAAACTAAATATAAGCTTATAAACTGAGCTGATTGATTATAACTCATTTTATTTCTGTTCTACTCTTTTTGCAGTGTAAGCACTAAGCCAGTAAGTATCAAGCAGACGTGTCAGGTCTAAGCTAAGTATACGCCGAACTCCATGAGCTGTGCCATTCTGTCAAGGTACCAGGTTTAAGGTTAGTTTGTCAGATATTATTAATTATGACTCTTTAGGTCAGAAAAATGAAAAAACACGTAAGACCAGGGTCTGTAGCATAGCTCATTTTTATTGTTTAAACAGTTTTTGCATAGGAAATATATCCGCTTCCAGTAATTGACTGCAGTATGAGCAGCTGCTAGCAGTATAGGCTGGATATAACAGTAACAATCACATTAAGTCAAGCTTGATTTACACCAGTTTAAAACTTGTGGCAGTTGAGTTCATTTGTAACCTAAAAAAAAAAAAAAAAAAAAGTACCAAAAAGAACATTATTATCCTCCAACCAGGCACAATAAGAACCTTTGTTAACACTCAGGCTAAAATCAGGTCTGATGCCAGAGGGCCCTAATTCCAAAATTAAGTAGCTGTACTGTAATGCATCCTACTAGTGAAGGTTCATTACACAGAGACTGTGAATGCACCACATTTTTAATTAAAACTTAACCTTCAGGATTTATGGCCTACAGTATGGGGGAAAATGCCAAAAGTTTTAAAATGGATCAACCCTGGTGTGTAGCTAGCAAGCAATAACTGACTACTTGTCACCTACAGTTGTACTAAATGTATCTAAAGAAACACACAGCCCTACAAAAGTTGTTCTCAGAGAAATATCATTGAGATGGGGTGCCTCTTCCCAGCTTTACTAAAAGTTCTATATGATATAAGCACAAATTAACAGCTTGATGAAGACATAATCTAACGCAGCTTTTGAGAAGCCTATGCCTGGGATTGAGGAACCCCTCACATTCTACAATGTTGTAGAGAATTTTTTTTTTTTTTGAAGAAAATGTTATCTGAAACATATTTACAACTGAACTCAACAGAGACTGTGAAATTGAACAGGCACTGCTCATTTGTTTGAGTTTTTTGGTAAACATTTTGCTGGTTTTTGTTTCTTTCTCGTTTTGCATCAACTTTTATCAGTCCATGCAACTTCAATGCCCTCAATGAAGAATGCATAATAAGCCATACTTCTTAAAAAACTTCCTTCTGCATATAGAGATACATTTGCCACATCAGTCCCTGTAGCACAGTTTTCAAAACCATTCTGTCAAAAATACAGTAATACAAAGACTGGCTTTAGTGTCACTAGCTCATGCTGCTCTCCATTTATTTAGGCCACCTTTTGTTTTACTGTTACTGTATCATGCAATAAAAGTATCAAAGGCTTATTCTAGGGTATTATGATGCTAGTGGCACTGAAGCCCTTTTCACAAATTCAACATACATTTGAATTGCAACACACAGATATTTCTAAAGAGTAATAACTAGTGAACCCTTTTATCATTAAAAAAAAAAAAAACTACTTACAACCATTGAAGAAAAAATTGCAACAAAAAATGTAAAAATTGACCGTCTCCAACCTGTCCCCTTTACTATTAACATGTGACCAACAGAGCTGTGGCATGGAAACAGTACAAAGAGTTGTCATGGCAATAAGTTTGGCTGATGCAAAGGTCATTGTGCAGGGTTAAAGGGCAAAATCAGTGGTCCGTGTTATCCTCCAACTGCAGTGCTCCACCACACCCACACAATTTTGAGGAATTATCAAAAACAGGGGAACTAGCAGAAAGTGCAAATAAGAAGGAGGCAGTTTTCAGCTCCTTCAGCATGGAGTAGAACATTCAGCTTTGAGCTTTTCCTGTTTAACTCGATTAGCCTGCATATGATTTTACTCTCTTCTTCTTTTTTTACGTCTTCTATATAGAAACCCAATAAAAAAGCCCAGGAGCATGCAGCTGGTTAATGTTAACCAAAGACCTTGACAGGATCATGTAAACCATATTGGATGTCATGCTTGGGGCCTTACTGCCAGCAACATCAGAGAGTTGTTTCATTAAAAGTGAATACTGTACACCGAATATGGGATAACTTTCTGCAGCCTTCATAATCTCACACAGTAAATACAATTTAGATTTAGGTACAGAACACACTCCGGTGTCACAGCTGAGTATGTCCCTGTGCAATCTCTTTCATTAAGTCCTTATGAAGCTACAAGTTGCAAATCCAAAATTCTGCTCCCTGAGGACACAGCTATGTGAGACGTAAGTACTGTTTTAGTTCTCTGCCTATCCTGAATTGCTCTGTGAACCTAATCTTAAATACCATCACGTAACAATCACAAAAACTTTTGCTAAAGGCCATATATACTAATAAAAAGACAGTGGTGCTTCCAACATTTTGAAATGCTCTGAAAACCAACTTTTCCAATACTAAATACAACAAAATAACCTTCATAAAATATAACTTTTCTCCATTTACATTTTTAAAGGATTAGTAACCTATGCTTTTCAAGCACAGGAATCTGCGAAATAACTCCTAACATGGACAGATTTTTTTTTTTTAATACATAAATTAAGAAACTGGAGAGTTTTAACCCAAGTCCAGTTTCCAAACAAGGAATATTCTTGTTTACTTTAAAAATGGAAATGACATGCATTTCCATTATAATTGTTAAAAAGTTAGCTTTACAAACAAGGGTATTTTAATTAAAAAAAAAAAATCTTAACAAAACTATACAGTGTACAAATTACTGTCTACAAGGTAGGCGGTTCATTCAGAAGATCCTCCTTTCTTCTCGCTACTTGCAGCTTCACAAATTCATTCACATATTTTCAATGGAGCTGCCCACCTGAACATCACCCCACAACTATATTGCTATAATTAATATTTTTGCCATGTCTTTATGTACAGTCTCCTTCACTGCCTTTTTTTTTTTTTCCTTAGTCAAGCCTCAAACGTTCATGTCACTCCGGGGAAACACACTTCAGTGGCACAGCCATGAGGCCAGGGCTGCAAAGCAACTTAATAAAGGCAGAACAGTGCACATAGAACGGGGTGGCTCGATTTAGTCAGAATACACTTCCTGGTGAAGGAGGAGGCCAGAGACTGGATTTGAGTTCTCAATCTCATCTTAATCTTTTGACTGTTGAGCTTAAATAAAACAAAACAAACCCAAACTAAACCTGCAAAATGACAAGTTCGTTTTCTTCCAAACAGGCTTTTCTGTTAGAGAGGTAGGTGGAAAAAACCCACAGTTGCTTAACAACCCAATTCATTATTAAGGAAGGAAGGAGTTTGCTTTTTAAAATACGGCATCTGCAAGCTCAATTTTTTTCATACAGGACGTCAAAGACAACAAAGCAGCTCTGTTAATGACTTCCATCTTCCTACAGGGGCAATCATCGTTTTGACTATTGCATTTTGAAGCCTGAACTTGTTCCAGTTTCCTTCTGGTGTGCTGTTAAAAGCTTGAAGGAACACCTTGCTAAGGGCACTAATCAAGGGCAGCCCCACAGCACACCCCACTGCACCGCTACAGCTCAGTGTCAGTGGTGTGCGGAGAGGACGACACACACTTCATTTTACCAGGCCAGAGCCTGAGGTGCACTCCGGGTGGGTCCAGCATACTTTGGTAACCTCAACAGCCATGTGCTTAGTAGACAAATTCACTTACTACGGGGCTCATAAGAAGAGCAACATAAAGTTGATTTTCATTTTCTTTCGATGTCATATCTTTTTATGTGGGGCCTTCTTTTTTTCATTTTAGGTAAATCTTAGTGCTTTGCTTTCCTGTCTCTACAGGCCCTGCCTACACACCGCTGGAGACAAAGGGATGGACCTCCACCATGGCTCGTTAGCCGCCGTGCGCTGGCAAGGGCCAGAAGGGACTGGCGGTGGTGTGCCACTGACCAGTCCTTGGTGGGGTGGCTGCTGCTGGAGCTGCACGTCCAGGGTTGCTCCAGGGTAGGAAGAACCTCCAAAATGCAGAGAAAACTGCAAAGGGATTAATTTTCCCACGAAGGTATCCCATAACCCCAAGTCCCTGCTCTCACCCTAACAAAATGTGCTTTTACCAAAATTCACCGTGTGTTGAGCCACACATCACAAAGATCCCTGGTGCATACAAGGCCTCCAGCAACAGGCCCACTGCTGATGCCCAGCAGGGGATTCTACTGGAAATCCACTTTTATTTACATTATAGTCTAATTCTGTGCATCAGGCAACTCCTTCCCCACTACAGCCCAGAGCTCCTCATCTGACCTGCTGTAGGAGAAGACACTGCAAACCTCTGGCACAGCCTGAGCAGGCCAAAAATTGTAAATCATATGCTGTGAGTTAACAAACTTGGGGGTAACAGAAAAAAGAATGTTTGGATGTGGAGATAAAAAAAAAAAAAAAAAAGAAAAAGGAGTATTTACCAGTCAAGCAGACTAAGGGAGGCAAAATTCACTGCAGGAGCAACTCCAGAGTCAACCGGAGCCGATGGAATTATGCCAGCAGAGATTTTGGCCCTGTACGCGCATTTACTAGACAAAGCAAGTGTCTTTGTCGTTCTGAGCTAAAAACATTTTCTAACGTGAACACTTTAGGATGCAGTATCTTTGCCAGAATGGAAAAGTCATCTTCTCACTGTGGGTCTTGACCTCTTTCTCTCTGTGTCTGTCTCTTTCTTTTTCCCATGAAAAAACAAAAAAGCTTAAAACAATTTCCTCAAGTCAAGTCTGCCTCCAACAGAATTCATTATTTATTTTTTAAATCCAGAAATGATTTTAGCTTGCACCCCAGGTGGGAAGTTAAAAAGAGGGAACCGATTTGAAAGTTTGTCACAGTAGGCAGAACAGTCGCTTTGCAGCCCTTGCCTGGCTAAGGGTGCACTGCTTCACAGCTACACTGTAAAGTGTTAAAAATCCTCCCCACCCAACCCAGAATATATATATATGTATGTATAAAAAAAAATCCCCTGTCCACCTCTCAGTACAGAAAAGGACCTCATCACACTGCAAAAATAGCAGTACCCACTTTGGTCAATTAAAACAAACAAAAAAAAGCATACATTATTCTTTTTTTTTTTTCTCCTTTTAAATCTGTGTACTTACCTATAATAACCAATACAGCTAAAAGCACTACCTACATAGGCAAAACTTGGTATTGCATAATTCATATAAATTTGTATCCCCTCCCCCCAATATTAATTGGAAGATGAAAAACATGAAAGGTTAATAGAAAAAACACCAAAATACTGAAAATATTGCTGGTTGATTACAATTTTTAAGCGGCAACTATACACAGCCATGATATGCTTTATAAATGTGAGATAAAGGTATAACTGTCTAAAAAATCCATGATGTCACACTTTTTTCCCATCTGGAGTACAAAATATTTTGTCATAAAAATGGTAAAGATTTTAAATGATAATAAATGCAGCAAAATAAGTGTAGTGATGTCAATTTTTTTTGTGGTTTTTTTTCTTTTTTAGTTTTTTTCCATTTTTTAGATTTCAAGGCAAGGCACGTAATGTGGACATTATATCTTCGTGCAAATTAGGATTACTGGAAAGAGTATTTTAATTATTTTTTTAAAGAGACATAGAGGCAAAATGTCTGCCCATGCACATTATATTTCTGTCAGTATGTGAAAATGGTTGAACAAGGCTAACTTCTGAAAGCACCATGCAAGTTATCAGCACCCTGTAATTAGACTTACATTAAGAGTGCATTATTTAAATATAACATATCCCCATCCTGGTATTACCAGTTTGTAAACGGTAAGCTTTGCCCTTGTGACATGGATTTGCCTATCTCTTTGTCTCTATGATGCAGATTTTACAGAAACGTGTAAACCCTATGGGTTCTTGATGCAACCAGTAACTTCAAATAAATAAATCCTACCCCTCTGTGGAGGCAGCAGCTAAACCAACATAAGTGCTGTGTTTCCATTGATTTCTTTTTCTCAAGGACATGATTTGTCTTGATTTAATGCCTTTTAATGCCCTCAAAATCTGAGGGGAAAAATAAGTTTGTTCAAAGTAATTTTTATTTCTATTTTTAATCCCCTCGATTTAGAGTCCAAGGGCTGAAGGACTTATAGTGATGACCCCTTAGATATGATTTTTAAATTGCACTTGCCTCTGTAAGTGTTTCTTTAGTGGGGAAAACGTTCACTTCTTTTCTATTCTTTTTTACTGTTGCATGACGAGATAACACTTTTACCTACGTAGAGGCATTTCTTCCATAGAGCCTGTGTGTTCATACCGAATGAAAACTTCAAACTGCATGACACACTAGAAAAGGCTGAATTAAGGGTCAAAGTTCAATAAATCCATACTGATAACTAAAGGCTACAGAGCTTATTTTTAAAACATTTAGAAATCAGAGTGTTGAGAAAATGGCTGGCTCACGGCCCTTGTCCTCCCGCAGCTCTGTTGCTGCTGCCTAGCCTTTGTTTTGTGAGATAACCAGGAATAGTGATCCCATGCGTAAACAACAAGAATACTAAACCAATAAAACTAGCTTATCATGCAAATATTAAGGCATCTAGAAAGTCAGTTAAAATATATTGTCAGAGACAGAACATCTATTTCCCAGCAGACTTCATATAACAAAGGCTACTTAGCAGGGGCTGCATTCTACCCATCAGTGAAATATCATCGACCCTTTGTATGTCATTTCAGTTTCAACCATAAGGGAATTAGTGATTGTAAGAGCTGCAATTGCTGGTCTATTTTTTCTTCTTTCTTCAGTTTCTTCTCTCATCCCGTCTTCCTTTCTTTTTTCTTTTTTAATTTTGTGTTTATTTTTATTTTTTTTAACATTTTTCCCTCAGTTGCTTGATTCTGCTTGAAGGAAAGGCTCTCCAATTATGTTCAAACCATAATTTGGGACATTTGTCGGCAGGATCGGTGTCCGATTTGACACTTGAAAAGGAACCAAGCTAGCCCAGGTACCAGGACTGTTGAAAAGAGGAAAGAGAAAAGGAGAGAGGAGAAGAGAGAGAGGAAAAAAAAAAAATTAAACATGTTGCAAAAACTAGAACACAATGAATTTGAATCAGGGTTTAGCCAATATTCATTACTAATAACATTACTTAATATAAAATACGGAACCAAATTTGTGGATATTACTTGAGATTCTACTTCACCGTTTCCTTTGTGAAAGTATAACTTATTTGAAAGAAAAATAATTGTGTTGATCTCAGATGCAAGTCGTATTACTGCTGCCATACACTTAGTGACCTGTTTGTTCATGAAAGCCCCCAAAAATTTCAGATGCAAAGACATGGAGCAGACACAACTAAACCATACATGTGACACTATACAGCACCACAGATGTTATTTAAGAGCTACTGAAACACACCAGAGTGTACAGTTTTGCCCTTTTCAAGAACACAACATAAAGGTGCAGTAGTTAAGCTTCCTGTGAAACTTTCTGCCCTTTTACAACTTTCCAGTTTATCTTGGCTCAGTCCCAAGATGTGTCTCTGAGGCGTGTGGGTCCCCATGAGAACAGAGGGCCTTCAATATTCAAAAAAAATGCTTTCTTTAGGGGTTTTTACCCAGAATGTATCAGTGCCTAAGGAACACTGAATAACACGGCCCAACCATGTAAACACTTGCAGCCACAGGTAGCCGTGAATCAAGGGCAGCAGTTTTTCTACAAACGTGGGAGAAACAAAATGTTTTCAAAGGCAATTCAATGAGTTTGGAAGTTGAGTCATCACTGCAAAAGAACCCTGTCACTGAGGAGCTGAAGTCCCAGTGGCATTCACATGTTTACCAGCACCAACTCGTAGTAGGTAACGTACCCAAGAGTGTTTGCAAGATAGATACTCAAAGAAAGACCTCAGCTGCCTCTTCAGCATACAGAGCAGACCCTGAGCAGCTTTTTCCTCAGGTGTGTTTCTGGCAACCCAGGATTAATGGACCTCAGAGAAAGCCTCACCACATTATTCAGAAGAAGAACAGCATCATGATGGCAGCGACCGTTGCCAAACCACTAACACCCGAACTGGACACACAGCTGGCTTCCTCTGCATTGCACCATATTGAGTTTTCCTCCAAAGTAGGTGTTTCCACAAACACAACAGCTTAATTGGGAATATACTTTGGGATTAGACTGATAAGCTTCATGATAACACATCTGAAGATAAAACCTCCAACATATGTTTTGCCGAGGATGAGTGTTGGAAGTTTTCTTCCTTCTCTACCTTGGTCACCCCTTCACACTACTCTCTCCCTGGATGAGCAGATGCCCTACTGCAGTATCAGGTGTAAAGCAGAAAACAGACCCTTTTCTCTCTTTTATGAGTATGAAATAACTACATTTCACTTTGCAGATTGATGTCATCCTTTCATTTGCTGCTGTATGAACATTAAAGAGAGAGGTGAACTTTGTGAAATCCAGGGGATGAGTTCCTCAGGTCTTTTATATTAAAAATAATACAAACAGCTTCTGTCATTTACTTCTGTTTGATACTCCTTGCTTCTCTAAACTAGTTAATTTTCTATTTTGATTCCTAAAAACTAATTTCAGGTGTTCTGTTGTACACAAAAAACAAACAATCAAAAAAGTTGAAAAAAATCGCTGACCTGCTGCTGATGGTTGAATTCTGAGGGCAGAAGGACCATTTGTTTTTTCCTCAAGGCCACACAAGAAATAGGAATATTCTAATGTATTTTAAATGCCTGAAGTACAAATATTATTTAATAGAGGGTTTTTGTTTTGGGTGTTTTGTTTGTTTTGGTTTGGGTTTTTTTTTGGGGGGGTGGGGTGGGGTTTTTTTCCTTTGGTTATATTCTTGAAGGTCACCTGAAAATCTGGGGAATTTTAACTTCTTCAGAAATTTTAAAAATGTTGTATTTTCAAAATCTAAGATCAGCTAATGTGTTTAATTAAAGATTGTTGATTGTTCTTTCTTTCTTTTCACCTTATTGACTATTACAAATAAAATTAGTTCTGTTGTTGGAGAAATAACTTTCTTCCTTTTGAAATTCAAAGGCATTTCAAAAAAAAAGGAATTTCTTTCCTTTTGAAATTCAAAAATCACAGTTACACCACAATCTTGAAATATTTACAAAGACTTAAACCCAGTTATGCATGAAAGATTTGTACAATATGATCTGATTAAAATATTATGTTTAAAAAAAAATCAATACCAGAACATCATTTAAGAGACTTAAGTTTTTCAACTTATTCTGCATCTTCCTTCACAATTTGTTTTAAAATGCATTTGTTGTTCCTTCCTCTTCGCATTTCAGTGATGTTAAGAAGTAAAATCTGAAATAGCAGACATGATTCAAAATGTTTTCAAGCACAGGGATTTGTAAAATTAGGAATTAGCAATAAAAACTAAAACTAAAAAAACCCAAGCAGATCTGTCTGTTCAGGATCTGTATGAATACGTGTTTTACAGTGCACACTTCTTTGCCGTCCTGTTACATGGGATTTACAGTGTTTAGCGACTAAACAAAATAGAACACTATCTAAAAGAATGTAAATTCTGTGTGAGGTCAACATGATATTTAAACAATTTCTGTCACAAAGGCTAAATTCACAGCTTCGGGTTATCTTTCTGAAGATTTACAGTGCACTTCAGTGGGTGGATACGGATAGATATGTGACTTTTTTTCTTTGTTTTGAAGTTGACAACCTTCTAATAACTGCAGCGGGTGAAGGAAAGCAGTCAGTGTTGACAAAGACCAAGCTACTCTTCGTAGCAGCTTTCTTATGTGTTCCTTCATATAGGAGACAGAGATCTTGATTTTGTGGAAAGTGCTCAACAAAAATAAGTTGCAGCAAGTGACTAATAGGACTGTTGTTGCCATATGACCTACAAATTTAATATAGTGGTTTATTTAAACCTTTCAAGCCTCCCACCTTATATTACGACCATGACAAAAATGAGGATTGCAACGTATTTATCAGTGCTGTGTATGAATCCTCAAGGAGTAATAAATCACGCACGTCAGCACTATGTAGGTCCCACGGGCGTTTTGGGAGGCTCTCGCGTGGCCCGTGAGGGCGGTGCCAGCGGCGGAGCCCCTCTGCGCCAGGTCAGCCACAGGCCATCTGCGTGGGTGGCTGGGAGGCCATTGCCCTGACACCTCTGAGTGTGGCGGAAGTCCCTGACCCACACGCACTCGCTGGGCAGCGGCTGGCCCCATTGGCAGCCAGGAAGGGCAGGCCATTCCCTCTGCTAGCCCTTCCCAAGCCATGATCTTCAAGGCTTGATGAGCTCCGATTGTGTTTTAGAAATTAGTCTTGTCATACTGAAGTGTGACGTACCTCTACCTCAGCCACCCTAGCCCTGATACCACCCCCGAGTGGAGTGTTTACTGCAGGCAGAAGAGGAAACCCGAGTGAAAGTTATGGAGGTGAACACCACTAATCACAGCACAGAGCTCTGAGAACAGCTACGATACAAAGAATAACCAAAAAAATAACCCAGGTGCTGCTGAGGTGCGTTATGTATGGCTTTCTATCCAACATTCCCACATGCCCCTTTACGTTTACAGTAAATTTCATTGAACTTTCAACTACCACGTGAGCCACATTGGAGAGCTTTGTAGCTCTCCAATGCTACTGCATGCAGCCAAGCCAGACTACATCCCAGAAGAGCAAGGTTCCCTGTCAGCTATCCCAAACCTGCTCTGAAGGGACCTCTGGGAGCATTGCTGAGTTTAGCTTCTGCCACAGACACCATCTACATTTTCTACCCAGAGTGTGCTAGAAGAAGCTCCAGTTACTGCTAACTGCGAAACAAACTGCCTGGGGGCTCACATGGGTGGCAACAGCCAGAGAGGGGACAATACCTTCCCTTCACAACACCATCCAGCAATTTGCATAACTCTTCCAGCCCTCAGTTTCACAAAAGCAGCTGCAATGCTCTGTCTCTGTTCACTAAGTGCCACAACACGGGGGAAACCAAAAATCTTTCAATTGCTCAAACGAGTTTTCCCTGCAGAAGTCAATGAGATGGCCCTCTGCCCATGGGTCTCTTCCTTCAGATAAAAAGGCTTTGTATGTGTGAGTGGAATAAAGCCAGTCTACCCGACTCTCCATCTTATGCTCCTGAGGAAATTCGTGAGCCCCCCACTGACAGAGGTTGTTACATAAATGGATGTCCCTTGGAATATGAAATAAGACCTCAACAAAACTGATCTAGGCCAAGTTTTGCAGAAAATTACCTGAGAAGCACTATCAGATACAGCTGTGAGATTCAGACCAGTTGCCTTTGTGGAGCAAGTATGGTTTGCAGGACCACCTTCCTCAAGCATTATATCTCTAAGTAATTTCACTGCTAGAAACAGTTTTCTCACACCATAACGAGACCATCAGGTGTGTTATACAGTCAACAGTTCCCTCTATATCCATGGCAAGTATAATGAATTTATCTGTTCAAATGTAATGAAATAGCAAAGGAAAATTCTGCAAGCATCCTACAGGGTTAGCATTCTCCATTACAGTTTCCATTACAGTTGTCACATGTTAATTCAATCAAGATTTCTGCCATGATTTCCTCTTAAAGATAATAATTGCTGTTTCAAGAACCTCTCATTAAAATATTACTGGAATGGACCACAAGCAGTACTAACGTTATATGTATATACAGTCTGCTTTGGAGGTTATAATAACATAGTCTAATAATGTTAAACAATTAACTAAATGCAATAAAAAATAAATCAAATCAGACCTGAGTAAATCTGAAGGATTTTAAGATACTTATTTTCCACTAGCTACCACCTTCTTTCTATTACAGCTTCAAAAATAGAGTATTTCACTATTCAGAAAGTACACCTAAACCAGTATTTCCTTCTTGCAGTTTTATTACCCTGTGCATGAACAAACACGCCAACACAAAGTAGATCAGATCATGCCATGTCAATCTTTGGACAGAAAAAGTAGAAATGCCTTTGATATTGAGAGAAATGTCACTAGCGAGTCACCAGCAAGGTTCATCTATCGCTGTACTAAGCAAGTGCTTGCACACACAAGTGCAGGGAACTTTACTATTTCAAATTGTTAAGGTCGCATGAACTTTGAAAATGCAACTGTGCTAACCTCAGTGACCTGGCGAAATTCCCACTGTGCATGTCTGCCAAACGAATAACCACACCTCCAGCATCTACTTAATGGGTACTTCTGTTACCATTCTGAACTGGCATCTGTAATTAAACAGCAGCCAAATTTCACCTCCAGGGTGAGCATTTATTTCAAGAGATATATTAAGTATATCTCAGATTAATTTATCATTTAAGACAAAAAAGCTTAAGACAACATTTATAGCTTGGAGGGCACATACCACCCATGTAGCAGATGGTGGAGGTAAAGACCTACTGATTTATGCCCAGAGGAGGGAAAAGGGAATTCTGCTGAAGGATGCTTATTCTATTTCCTGCAGACCCCTTTTTGTGATAATGTAACAAAAAAAAAGGTAAGGAAATATCAGGAAGAGGCCACAGAGCCCATCACTAACCAAGAAAACCCACAGCAGAGGAAGGACTCAGAGGAATGGTACACGTCTGTGCTGTGCTCTGGACCATGAGTGTTTGCTGCAGCGAAAGGGCTAAAGGAGGTTTGCAAACATGCACATGAACAGAGGGGGTTATGGCCAAGTGTAGGGCTGCCTCCTGTAGAGCCAAACCATGGAGAATGTAGGCTTGGGTCATCAGAGACCATTTGGTCACGTATGAAAAACTGACTCTCCACTTTTCATATCTACATTGCTTTTTCCACAGATATTAACATTTCCAATTTTAATGTTAGATCTTTTACATTAGCACTTTTAATAAGACTAAATTATCATGCCTAAATAATAATGTAGATAATCCTAACCGCGTTAAAAAAAAAAAAAAGTGTAGTTTTATGGCTTCAAAAGAAACAGCTGGAAATAAGATGACCAAGAAGTGGAAAACTGGAGTAACCAAGGGGTTAAAGATACAGTTTACATTTGGGAATTCTCTATAATATGCTCCTCCTTCCCTAGCAGTACTGCCAAAAATCATCTGACAGGAAACATAAGATTAAGTTTGTCCTACCTAAGTGAACAAAGAGTGCTCAGAACAGGCAACCAGTTCACTGCGGAGCGGGAACTTTTCTAATCCTGCTGGAATCTGCAGTGCTGCTCAGAAAATATTACTGAAGTTTTTTTCTTTATTTTAACATCTTGCTTCTGGATCATCTCATACATTTTGGTCACACTGCAATTCTTGCTGCTTCTCCCATAAAGGTTAACTTAAAGCTCCAAACATAATCATGTGGAAAATGGACATTATTGATTCCTATGGTCCATTGTTCCCCCATTCTAAATCCCTGAAGTTCAAGTTCAATCTGGAATTACATCATGTCTGGTTTCTCCTGGTTACCAGACGGCTTGAGACGTGACCACAGCTACAGAAAAAACAAACAGCCTTCTTCACGCTTCGGCTCCCCTATCGATTCAAACATAAACTTTTTTCTTTCTCTCAAGTATGCTTCAAGTATGGAGCATGGTTAATTTAGAGATTAAGTTCCAAATTAGATTATCTAATGGCATCTTAATGGATTGCTGACCCATTTCCTGTGGGATGGCAGCATGCAAGTCTGGCTTGAATACAATTAATTTCTTAGGAAGTGTTCTGAAGATGTTTGCCTAGATGGAGAGGAAACATAATGTTCTGCACATCTTTCTGCACTACATAGTTGGGCAAAAAAATATTAGAGTTAGCAATTTAAAGTGACAAAGACCAGAAATCATTATGTTTTTTTCTATGAATATTTTTACAATCAGGATACTTCAGCGTTTTTGTTCATAAATTGTAATAAATTGATACTTCTATTTCAAAACAATGCCAAGGGGATTGGGGTGGGAGGCCGGGGGGAGGGGAGGGGCCGAGGGTATGAGCCATTGCTCTAACAGGTGTCTGGTTTTGCCAAAATTTGCTTGCCACAGCAACGCTGCTGACTGTGGCCCTTTAGCTACCTGTTTGCTCGATAGCAAACACGCACAAGGTACTGTGCTACAAAAGCTATCTGTGCCCATTCTCAGCTCCCCTCCTACTTCCTTCACAAATCAGAAATTACCCCATTTGATTGCCTTATCAACATTATTATCATGGACCCAGTGTAGTGCTGGGAGGCGGAGGGGGAGGGGAGGTGAAGGGTGGTGGGAAATGATGCTTGGAAGGTGAACACCCCTACAGCAGAGCTGAGAAGGAAATTCAGCACTCTGAGAACAGTGCTCCTCTCAGCATCTCCAGGAACAAACCAGCTGTTGTACTCCGCTCGTGTGTCAAGATAACAGACCGACAGCAGGAAATGCTAACCTAGTCCCTTTGGCTGGGTAGCGTAAATGTAATGTTAAAGCAACAGTTAACCCATAAAACTAACACAGAAAGATTGTTTAAAAAGTGAATATAAGTAAGAATAGAGGGGGATAGAAATCTATTTGTCAACAGTCAAGTTAAAATACGCGCCTTGGTATTGAAAATTTCCTTAGTCTGTGAAAGATTTGCAAATACTCAACAGGGTCTAAAAGAGCCCCATCATGCCAGCCTTTATGAGTGGTCTGGAATTAATATCAATGGTGTAATGAGTGACTGAGATTGAGACTCAAGCTTATGTTATCAGGCGTAGACACACGCACACACACTTTTTCTCATTCACTCATGCCTTAAATTTACTTGTTGCATATGCTTTTGCTCTCACATAGCAACTGAGACTGTATCTTCCTAACTGAGCCTAATGGATTTTCACAGCTTCCCCTCACCTTCTGTTTCTAGGAGAAGTTATCATTACTGAACTGTGGTTATGAAAAAAAAAGGGGTTTGGTTTTTTAATGGATTCTTAATATCTTCTTCATATGTACAGCAAAAGATTGACCTGAATGATCTTAAAGTACTTCAGAACTTAATTCTACTGACGAATGTAGAATTCATAAGTTTGAATGTTTCTCAAAGTTCAGCAGACAAAATATATACCACAAATGCTGTAAGTAAACATTCATGGTGTATATATAGAGCTATATATATGGTATGTATGGTTAGGGTATCAGGAGCAAAATAAAAATTACTACTTCCAAATGCCTTACTAAATAATTGGAGGTTTTTTGCCTTTTTTAGGATCCTCACAGGTTTTTTTATATAAGTATTTCCTTTAAAGACACTAGAGTGTTTAATTCAGATAAGCAAAGCATTATTCTAGTTTTTATTATCACTATTCCTTGCAAGTCTTCTGGTTTAGAAGAAAAAGGTGCATCAATTACTTAAAGTTTTTTGGGTTTGGTGTTTTTTTGGTCCTGTATTATTCATATTCTCTTTTATTTTGCAAAGTTTAGTCTTTTGTATATGGACCACTACTATCTTATACCTGGGACTTTAAATGCCAACAGAGACATAATTTTGTAAGGAAAGAAAATATATTTTGAAATCTATGTCTCATAATATGGAATACATGCATCCTATCTACCTACTATCAGGTATGGCAGGCAGCTACTAAGAAGACAACACAGAAATAACCGACGTTTTATCATTATTCAGTCTCCACAAGTTTCCAACGTGTGGTTCATCAACAATGCTCCATGACAAGTCTTTCCGCTTGGCCACATCTGGTACCTGATTTCTCTAGGGACAGGATAGGTAACATTGCAGCACTGCCAACATTTTTACCTTCTTAAGGTCAGTGATATTTCTGAAAATTCAATATACTTAAAAGACACACACAAAAGCCTGCTGTAAAAGCTCAGATAGAGTATCATCAAAATGAGCACTACAGATCTGAGAAAATCTCACAATCCAACACAGAATCACAGGATGGTTTGGGTTGGAAGGGACCTTAAAGATCATCTAGTTCCAAACCCCCTGCCACGGGCAGGGACACCTTGCACTAGGCCAGGTTGCTCAAAGCCTCATCCAGCCTGGCCTTGAACACTTCCAGGGATGGGGCATCCACAGCTTCTCTGGGCAACCTGTTCCAGTGCCACACCACCCTCTCCGGGAAGAATTTCTTCCTGATATCTAACCTAAACCTCCCCGCTTTCAATTTAAACGTATATCAAACCATATTGGGAAGGAAAATTTGAGTGTCTGAACATGTTTCTTTGGCAACGAACAACAATACCTTTTGCAATTCACTTTTTTTTTAGTGTTACAATGGCTCATTGGTCATTAGCCTATGCAGGTATTATTCCTCTTCTTAGATCCTCACCTACATGGCATTTGAAGAATGTTATATTCCAAAGCCCAAATCCTAAAAGCCATCTGCATACAGAGAACTGTTTGTTTCTTTGTACTCCAAGGCTATGCTTACTTCAAGGCCAAGTAAGCATAGCCTAGGCCTGTAGAGAGATACCCGATACCCATAGCAGAATTTTGTGTGCAATCTCATCTGGCAGTACTTTTGTATGTTGTATGTTTTGTTTTGTATGTCAAAGTGGCAGGCAGCACTCTGGGAGTGACTTGCAAAGTAGTGTCATCTATAAAGGCAAGTGAATCATGGAATGTGTTTGTATTCATTACCAAATTTCTGTTGGTCATCACACAGAAATCCCTTCTGTCCCCTTTTCCTTTCTTTTCCTAATTTATGACCAAGGATCTTGTGTGACGGGCACTGAAAAACCGAATTCTGCAAACACTGGTACAGTACTTCCGCCTGTATAAACTGCCATTGCTTTGAAAGGGAGCTTGAGTGATGGCTGATTAAAACCATTCAAGGATATTCCTAGATAGGCAGTTGTGATATGATTTCCTAACACCTGTCAATGCCTTGAAAAGGCAATACCCTTTGTAGTGGGAGAATAAATCACCCCTTTTTTGCTACACTAGCTCAGTTTGGATTCACCCTTGGCAGTACATTGAAAACTGTGGCAATTACTGCATGATGGGGGCTTATAATGTGAATCACAGCCCTTGAGGAGATGACGTGAATCCATTAGCTAATTTTCCATTGTGCCATTTAATCTATAAGGGAAGAAATGACAAGACCTTGCTTTTCCACCACAGTTCTTCCAGATTTTAAATATTATTAAAAACAAAAAAAAAAATTGAAAAGGAAAAGCAAAAATATTGCAGGCATTTAAACATCAGATTTGTAGCAGCACCAATTTTCAAATTCTATAATTACCCTTCCAAGTTGACACTCAAACCCCCAAAACCTTCTATCACTCCATACTACAGTACAGTGCATCAAAAGACATTTTTCACGTAACACCTATACACACTCACATTCATTCACGTACTTAACACAAACTAGTCAGAAGTATGTATACATTCATATGCACAGAAATGTCCAAGAAGTATTTAAAATTATTTTGAGAGTGAGTAGCTAATACTTCATCTGACAGGCTCCTAACCCGCAAGTTTTATGTTAAGCATTGAGTGCTGCAGATAATGCGGCACATGAAAGAGGTGAAAAACTAATATATCACAATTATGCTGATTTGTTTATTCACCTATTTAGACACACACACCTCTCCTATTAGCTTAATTCATTATATACCAAGAGATGTAAAAGATAATGAGTAATATATTAATGTACCAAAGGTTAATGGATTGTATTGTGCTTGCCTTCTTTTTTTCATGCAAAAAGAAACCCTCTTTTGTGTAAAACATTCTTAATTATTCTGCTGTGTAATTGAAAAATAAGGTGGTTTATATCTTACCTTCATGTACATGTTAGTGACCTAAATTTACACCAGCCAGTTAATCAGAAAAGTCTCTAGGAATAGTATGGTTATTCATTTTCCAAAACCACCACCACCTCAGACATTTATTATTATACCCATCTATCCGTCTAACAGAACCATTTTTTTCTTCTGTTAAACACTAAGCCCCCCAAATACGACCTTTACTTCTGCACACGACAATTCATTTTTAAAGCCTAAGGTCAGTATTCCCTTAAATTTACAAACTCTTTGCATTTGACAGCGCAGCATTGTCATTCCAGGTGCTTAATTAAGGTATTGTCTAAATTCAGCTTACGCTAAAGATAACCTGAATGTGTATGGGAGAAACATTAAACGCGTGTTTTGATCAAATGCTGTCATATACTCTTCTGGAGGCCACCTAAAACAGATACTGTAGCTCAATTAAACTTTTTTAGAGGTCGTTTAGGGGTGGAAATAATTAAAATGTTACCTTTGCCAAGTAATTCCCAATGTATCCTCACTGGCACTGGGGTATAAATGCCTGCCGTTTTGATTCATGGTCCAGTCACAAATTCTCAGCTGTCAATTGAAACCTAGCAGTCAGATATGGATCGAGCAGTACTACAGTTTTTAGTATTTAAATGAACACATGCAAACTAGTACTGTACATGGCAAAAGCCTTACTTTCCCAAGATGTAACTATAAAAAATAAAACAAACAAAGAAAAATAACTTATTCTGAGATATAAATGCCTATAGATTTGCTTAAGACAATGCTACTTTAATACGCTCCTCTATTAATAAAGCATAAAAGAGTAACGAGTGTTTAGCACATAACAATTAGCCATTATTAGATTACAAACTGAGCTGGAATAAAAGGAAATGTTAATATTCAATAGCAAGATACTTTAAGAAAGGAAATAAAAATGCTGTTTTCTCTAAGCAATGCTCTAGATAATGTGTATTAAGTAAAGGTCAAATATAATCAATATGTTGTAGCATGCATTGCGTGAAACATAGAAAGACATGCAATTTATAGAAAACGTGCCCAAATTAAACAAACTGTATGTCCTTATCTTGCTATTTAAGAAGGGTAAAGGTATTCTGTAGTTGAAGTTTATTAATCTGGTGTTACTGGAAGTGGTATTACTTAGCAAGAGGTGATAAAATAATCTAATCTTGCTTTAGACTCAGAATAATAGCATCTAAAATACTTCATTGCATTTTTATATAATGAGGAATGTACTAAATCTTAGCTGAAACAAATTCTTCCCAGGTCCTCACATCATCAGTTCTGCCTTCACAGAGTGTCCAGGCAAGCCTCTATAGCTGTGTTTATTTAACAGCTGCCCTACAGTGTTAACAGATTTATTGAAAAGATATACTGCTTATTTTTAAGTTTAAGTGAACTTCTCTGGCTTGTGAAGAAAACATACATTTTAACCTCTGTATAGTCATTCTGTATATAAATTGCTGTACCATTATATATGATACAGCACTCTGAATTAAAGATAATGCTGTTGCTGAGTTCAATTGCATGTGATGCATTTGAGCTTTCCCTATCTATATTCACAGTCTTTAGATAGCGCAGGCTACAGCAAACAAACTACAATAAACTATTTTCACAGGAGCACAATTAATTGCAGTCTTTTCCTGAAAAATACAAATGCTGAGGACAAGACAATATTGCAAACCTGACCCTGTCTGGCTGTTACACTCATAAGCTTCCTGCTGTTAAGGTCTGAGAAATGGAAATGTTAGTCTCTGATGTTTTCATAGGGATTGTTTCTTGTTTGTTATCTAAAGAACTCCAAGGGACCTTCTAAAGGCCATTAAAAGCATGACTAAACCACATGAAATTAACCAGAAAAGGAAACATGCAGTCAAAAAGTTTGCTAGATGTAACAGTGAATAATACATTAAATATGTTTAAAGAAAGAGATAAGTAAATATGGGGTTTAGTCACTATACAAAGCAGTATTGTAAACCTGACTTTAATATTGAAGACATTTAAAAATGTCAGCCCAGTTACCCAATGTACAGTAGATGTATTTCTGCTATAATCTTTAAGAATGTCTTCTTCATTACAGACGCATATTTTAAAGCTTTATAACTTAGCTATAAAAACTGAATTCCAGCTGAAACGTGAGACTGAAAGGTTAAACCCCACCTTTTTTCTTCTTTCACAAAATGTAAAATCTACAAATAAAAAGCATTTGGCTGATTAAAACCATAAAAAATACTAAAATCACAAACTTAGTGTTACCAAATGTTTTTATGCACTTAGGTCTAGCTCAAAAATCTGGCAAGCCATTAGCTTGCTATAAAACCTGATTACATTTGCCATTTGGGGAAAACATAAGGGATTGATACACTACATTTCAGTAAATAAGCTTCTTCACTAAATCATTATATTCTTCCCAATATGTATGTCCATATGAAAACGTTCCACATGTACAGTTAATGTGTGAAATTATCATTAAGAAACTCCAAAAAGAGCTTTTCAAAGGCTTTTCATAAATTTTAGTAGTGACATAGAATCATAGAATGGTT